>NW_027332177.1:600000-853796 GCF_040802235.1 Manis javanica
GCCCTCTCGCAGGACTACAAACCTATGGAGAAAACAAGCCCAGCACGAGAGGCTTTCTTCAGGGTGCTTGAATGCGCAAGTCTCAGGACTGCCAGTAAGCATTTAGCCTGAGAAACCCAGCAAAGGGTCGGTTTCTCCCCGCAGATCGCAGAGGTATGCTGCCCATGGTTAGTTCAGGTGGACAGACCTCCGGCCCCGAGCAGAGCTCTGTGCTCATGAACGGATGACCAGCTTGTAAGGAGCCCCGAAAGCAACTGCCCCCACATAAAGCTCCCGTCCTATTCACGGGGCACGCATCTCTTGGACGTCAAGCGAATTCACAGAGGACACGCCGCACACCTAGGTTTTTCCCATCCCGCTCTGCGTGAGGGAGCAGAAAGCAACCGAAAGGCTTAGGTCGTGAAGTTAGAGCTTGTGTACCCCGGAGAAGTTTCCGTTGCAGGTCTAAGTTCACCTTCACTAGCCCTAAAGAGCAGCGTACCTGACAGAGGCTCCCGGTGCTGCCTGCTTCAGGCCCTTCGAGCAGAACGCCCAGCCGTCCTGCTTCCAACGCTGTGCCGAAAGCAACTCGCTCTGCTTCCTCCCCTGAGGCTGGGCTGAAGACCTCTTCACACTCTCCCTGTGTCGGGGAGTACAAGTATATATAAGCAGCTCACCTTGCCACAGCAGTGTGTAGCTGTCAATCTGGATTTGTCTGAGCAGCAAGTCACTGGGGCTGAAACAGCCTCGGAGCCTCCTCTGCAGGACCGCACCTCCGAGGCTATAGGGCCCAACCGCAGCAAGCCTGCGGAGAGGCTTCACACACACCTCTTGCCGGCCGTGTTGCTTGGGGCCTGAAGGCCAGTGCGTGCACCTGGTTCTCAGAGCTTGGGCTCTGAATCACGGGAGGCCGACTTATATAGGGCACCACCGCCCCGACCCACGCTCCGCACAGCCCCACATCCACGGTCTACCTGCACCTCTCGGAGGCAGCCGGGCAGGAGCAGAGATAAAGCGCCTTTTCGCACTGCCACGCGGAATTCATGGTATGCAAGCGTTTCTCTCGTCAGCCAGGCAGCCTCACCGAGGCCTTACGGCTCAGTGGCTACACAAGCGAGCAGCTGACGCTCAGCAGGAGGGAGCCGTACACTGCAGACTTCATTCGAGGCGCTTAGAGGGCAGACGCACAGCACAGCACAGGCACGGAAAACACTAGGCAAGCTCAGTCTCCGCATCCACTCCGACACCTTGAATGATTCCTGTAATGAGGCGTCCTGCACTGCTCTCTTTCTCCCACGTTACCTGAATCCAGTGTCGACTTGCCTCTGCTCTCTCATTTCACAGCATCTTCTTCTACACCTTCCCGTGTGCCTAGTGCCAAATTCGTCCTAGTCGAAGTCTGCCAGGTAGAGGGCGAACAGAGAGGACAGCCTTCTACTGGAATGTTTACTTAGATCTCCGTATCACAGAGGAGGAGTTTGCACGCAAGGGGTAGCAGCGTGGTCCTCTCTCAACGAGGGTCTCCTCAGTGACCAATGGAATGCATCCCAAGCAGTGTCTGGCGTAAGGCCCTCCCGCAGCAGTTCCTGAGTCTTGACTGCAAAGGCATATTCAGGGCACTTCGATTACTCACCGGGACGAGGCACCTCCGTGCGTCCTCTTCCATCACCCTCAGTATACGATGCCCTCCCGCAGGACTACAAACCTATGGAGAAAACAAGCCCAGCACGAGAGGCTTTCTTCAGTGTGCCTGAATGCGCAAGTCTCAGGACTGCCCGTAAGTATTTAGCCTGAGAATTCCAGCAAAGCTTGGGTTTCTCCCCGCACATCGCAGAGGTATGCTGCCCATGGTTAGTTCAGGTGGACAGACCTCCGGCCCCGAGCAGAGCTCTGTGCTCATGAACGGATGATCAGCTTGTAAGGAGCCCCGAAAGCATCTGCCCCCACATACAGCTGCACGTCCTATTCACCGCGCACGCATCTCTTGGACGTCAAGCGCATTCACAGAGGACACCCCGCACACCTAGGTTTTTGCCATCCCGCTCTGCGTGAGGGAGCAGAAAGCAACCGAAAGGCTTAGGTCGTGAAGTTAGAGCTTGTGTACCGCGGAGCAGTTTCCGTTGCAGGTCTGAGTTCACCTTCACTAGCCCTAAAGAGCAGCGTACCTGACAGAGGCTCCCGGTGCTGCCTGCTTCAGGCCCGTCGAGCAGAACGCCCAGCCGTCCTGCTTCCAACGCTGTGCCAAAAGCAACTCGCTCTGCTTCCTCCCCTGAGGCTGGGCGGATGACCTCTTCACAGTATCCCTGTGTCCGGGAGTACAAGTATATATAAGAAGCTCACCTTGCCACAGCAGTGTTTAGCTGTCAATCTGGATTAGTCTGAGCAGAAAGTCACTGGGACTGAGACAGCCTCGGAGACTCCTCTGCAGGACCGCACCTCCGAGGCTTTAGGGCCCAACCGCAACAAGCCTGCGGAGACGCTTCACACACACCTCTTGCCGGCCGTGTTGCTTGGAGCCTGAAGGCCAGTGCGTTCACCTGGTTCTCAGAGCTTGGGCTCTGAGGCACGGGAGGCCCACTTATATAGGGCACCACCGCCCCGCCCCACGCTCCGCCCCCCCCCCCATCCACGGACTACCTGCACCTCTCGGAGGCAGCCGGGCAGGAGCAGAGAGAAAGCGCCGTTTCACACTGCCATGCGGAATTCATGGTATGCAAGCGTTTCTCTCGTCAGCCAGGCTGCCTCACCGAGGCCTTACGGCTCAGTGGCTACACAAGCGAGCAGCTGACGCTCAGCAGGAGGGAGCCGTACACTGCAGACTTCATTCGAGGCGCTTAGAGGGCAGACGCACAGCACAGGCACGGAAAACACTTGGCAAGCACAGTCTCTGCAGCCACTCCAACACCTTGAATGATTTCTGTAATGAGGCGTCCTGCACTGCTCTCTTTCTCCCACGTTACCTGAATCCAGTGCCGACTTGCCTCTGCTGCTCTCATTTCACAGCATCTTCTCCACCTTCCCGTGTGCCTAGTGCCAAATTCGTCCGAGTCGAAGTCTGCCAGGTAGAGGGCGAACAGAGAGGACAGCCTTCTACTGGAATGTTTACTTAGATTTCCGTATCACAGAGGAGGAGGTTGCACGCAAGGGGTAGCAGCGTGGTCTTCTCTCAACGAGGGTCTCCTCAGTGACCTGTGGAATGCGTCCCAAGCAGTGTCTGGCGTAAGGCCCTCCCGCAGCAGTTCCTGACACTTGACTACAAAGACATCTTCAGGGCACTTCGAATACTCACCGGGACGAGGCAGCTCCGTGCTTCCTCTACCATCACGGTCAGTATACGATGCCCTCTCGCAGGACTACAAACCTATGGAGAAAACAAGCCCAGCACGAGAGGCTTTCTTCAGGGTGCTTGAATGCGCAAGTCTCAGGACTGCCAGTAAGCATTTAGCCTGAGAAACCCAGCAAAGGGTCGGTTTCTCCCCGCAGATCGCAGAGGTATGCTGCCCATGGTTAGTTCAGGTGGACAGACCTCCGGCCCCGAGCAGAGCTCTGTGCTCATGAACGGATGACCAGCTTGTAAGGAGCCCCGAAAGCAACTGCCCCCACATACAGCTCACGTCCTATTCACGGCGCACGCATCTCTTGGACGTCAAGCGCATTCACAGAGGGCACGGCGCACACCTAGGTTTTTGCCATCCCGCTCTGCGTGAGGGAGCAGAAAGCAACCGAAAGGCTTAGGTCGTGAAGTTAGAGCTTGTGTACCCCGGAGAAGTTTCCGTTGCAGGTCTAAGTTCACCTTCACTAGCCCTAAAGAGCAGCGTACCTGACAGAGGCTCCCGGTGCTGCCTGCTTCAGGCCCTTCGAGCAGAACGCCCAGCCGTCCTGCTTCCAACGCTGTGCCGAAAGCAACTCGCTCTGCTTCCTCCCCTGAGGCTGGGCTGAAGACCTCTTCACACTCTCCCTGTGTCGGGGAGTACAAGTATATATAAGCAGCTCACCTTGCCACAGCAGTGTGTAGCTGTCAATCTGGATTTGTCTGAGCAGCAAGTCACTGGGGCTGAAACAGCCTCGGAGCCTCCTCTGCAGGACCGCACCTCCGAGGCTATAGGGCCCAACCGCAGCAAGCCTGCGGAGAGGCTTCACACACACCTCTTGCCGGCCGTGTTGCTTGGGGCCTGAAGGCCAGTGCGTGCACCTGGTTCTCAGAGCTTGGGCTCTGAATCACGGGAGGCCGACTTATATAGGGCACCACCGCCCCGACCCACGCTCCGCACAGCCCCACATCCACGGTCTACCTGCACCTCTCGGAGGCAGCCGGGCAGGAGCAGAGATAAAGCGCCTTTTCGCACTGCCACGCGGAATTCATGGTATGCAAGCGTTTCTCTCGTCAGCCAGGCAGCCTCACCGAGGCCTTACGGCTCAGTGGCTACACAAGCGAGCAGCTGACGCTCAGCAGGAGGGAGCCGTACACTGCAGACTTCATTCGAGGCGCTTAGAGGGCAGACGCACAGCACAGCACAGGCACGGAAAACACTAGGCAAGCTCAGTCTCCGCATCCACTCCGACACCTTGAATGATTCCTGTAATGAGGCGTCCTGCACTGCTCTCTTTCTCCCACGTTACCTGAATCCAGTGTCGACTTGCCTCTGCTCTCTCATTTCACAGCATCTTCTTCTACACCTTCCCGTGTGCCTAGTGCCAAATTCGTCCTAGTCGAAGTCTGCCAGGTAGAGGGCGAACAGAGAGGACAGCCTTCTACTGGAATGTTTACTTAGATCTCCGTATCACAGAGGAGGAGTTTGCACGCAAGGGGTAGCAGCGTGGTCCTCTCTCAACGAGGGTCTCCTCAGTGACCAATGGAATGCATCCCAAGCAGTGTCTGGCGTAAGGCCCTCCCGCAGCAGTTCCTGAGTCTTGACTGCAAAGGCATATTCAGGGCACTTCGATTACTCACCGGGACGAGGCACCTCCGTGCGTCCTCTTCCATCACCCTCAGTATACGATGCCCTCCCGCAGGACTACAAACCTATGGAGAAAACAAGCCCAGCACGAGAGGCTTTCTTCAGTGTGCCTGAATGCGCAAGTCTCAGGACTGCCCGTAAGTATTTAGCCTGAGAATTCCAGCAAAGCTTGGGTTTCTCCCCGCACATCGCAGAGGTATGCTGCCCATGGTTAGTTCAGGTGGACAGACCTCCGGCCCCGAGCAGAGCTCTGTGCTCATGAACGGATGATCAGCTTGTAAGGAGCCCCGAAAGCATCTGCCCCCACATACAGCTGCACGTCCTATTCACCGCGCACGCATCTCTTGGACGTCAAGCGCATTCACAGAGGACACCCCGCACACCTAGGTTTTTGCCATCCCGCTCTGCGTGAGGGAGCAGAAAGCAACCGAAAGGCTTAGGTCGTGAAGTTAGAGCTTGTGTACCGCGGAGCAGTTTCCGTTGCAGGTCTGAGTTCACCTTCACTAGCCCTAAAGAGCAGCGTACCTGACAGAGGCTCCCGGTGCTGCCTGCTTCAGGCCCGTCGAGCAGAACGCCCAGCCGTCCTGCTTCCAACGCTGTGCCAAAAGCAACTCGCTCTGCTTCCTCCCCTGAGGCTGGGCGGATGACCTCTTCACAGTATCCCTGTGTCCGGGAGTACAAGTATATATAAGAAGCTCACCTTGCCACAGCAGTGTTTAGCTGTCAATCTGGATTAGTCTGAGCAGAAAGTCACTGGGACTGAGACAGCCTCGGAGACTCCTCTGCAGGACCGCACCTCCGAGGCTTTAGGGCCCAACCGCAACAAGCCTGCGGAGACGCTTCACACACACCTCTTGCCGGCCGTGTTGCTTGGAGCCTGAAGGCCAGTGCGTTCACCTGGTTCTCAGAGCTTGGGCTCTGAGGCACGGGAGGCCCACTTATATAGGGCACCACCGCCCCGCCCCACGCTCCGCCCCGCCCCACATCCACGGACTACCTGCACCTCTCGGAGGCAGCCGGGCAGGAGCAGAGAGAAAGCGCCGTTTCACACTGCCACGCGGAATTCATGGTATGCAAGCGTTTCTCTCGTCAGCCAGGCTGCCTCACCGAGGCCTTACGGCTCAGTGGCTACACAAGCGAGCAGCTGACGCTCAGCAGGAGGGAGCCGTACACTGCAGACTTCATTCGAGGCGCTTAGAGGGCAGACGCACAGCACAGGCACGGAAAACACTTGGCAAGCACAGTCTCTGCAGCCACTCCAACACCTTGAATGATTTCTGTAATGAGGCGTCCTGCACTGCTCTCTTTCTCCCACGTTACCTGAATCCAGTGCCGACTTGCCTCTGCTGCTCTCATTTCACAGCATCTTCTACACCTTCCCGTGTGCCTAGTGCCAAATTCGTCCTAGTCGAAGTCTGCCAGGTAGAGGGCGAACAGAGAGGACAGCCTTCTACTGGAATGTTTACTTAGATTTCCGTATCACAGAGGAGGAGGTTGCACGCAAGGGGTAGCAGCGTGGTCTTCTCTCAACGAGGGTCTCCTCAGTGACCTGTGGAATGCGTCCCAAGCAGTGTCTGGCGTAAGGCCCTCCCGCAGCAGTTCCTGACACTTGACTACAAAGACATCTTCAGGGCACTTCGAATACTCACCGGGACGAGGCAGCTCCGTGCTTCCTCTACCATCACGGTCAGTATACGATGCCCTCTCGCAGGACTACAAACCTATGGAGAAAACAAGCCCAGCACGAGAGGCTTTCTTCAGGGTGCTTGAATGCGCAAGTCTCAGGACTGCCAGTAAGCATTTAGCCTGAGAAACCCAGCAAAGGGTCGGTTTCTCCCCGCAGATCGCAGAGGTATGCTGCCCATGGTTAGTTCAGGTGGACAGACCTCCGGCCCCGAGCAGAGCTCTGTGCTCATGAACGGATGACCAGCTTGTAAGGAGCCCCGAAAGCAACTGCCCCCACATACAGCTCACGTCCTATTCACGGCGCACGCATCTCTTGGACGTCAAGCGCATTCACAGAGGACACGCCGCACACCTAGGTTTTTGCCATCCCGCTCTGCGTGAGGGAGCAGAAAGCAACCGAAAGGCTTAGGTCGTGAAGTTAGAGCTTGTGTACCCCGGAGAAGTTTCCGTTGCAGGTCTAAGTTCACCTTCACTAGCCCTAAAGAGCAGCGTACCTGACAGAGGCTCCCGGTGCTGCCTGCTTCAGGCCCTTCGAGCAGAACGCCCAGCCGTCCTGCTTCCAACGCTGTGCCGAAAGCAACTCGCTCTGCTTCCTCCCCTGAGGCTGGGCTGAAGACCTCTTCACACTCTCCCTGTGTCGGGGAGTACAAGTATATATAAGCAGCTCACCTTGCCACAGCAGTGTGTAGCTGTCAATCTGGATTTGTCTGAGCAGCAAGTCACTGGGGCTGAAACAGCCTCGGAGCCTCCTCTGCAGGACCGCACCTCCGAGGCTATAGGGCCCAACCGCAGCAAGCCTGCGGAGAGGCTTCACACACACCTCTTGCCGGCCGTGTTGCTTGGGGCCTGAAGGCCAGTGCGTGCACCTGGTTCTCAGAGCTTGGGCTCTGAATCACGGGAGGCCGACTTATATAGGGCACCACCGCCCCGACCCACGCTCCGCACAGCCCCACATCCACGGTCTACCTGCACCTCTCGGAGGCAGCCGGGCAGGAGCAGAGATAAAGCGCCTTTTCGCACTGCCACGCGGAATTCATGGTATGCAAGCGTTTCTCTCGTCAGCCAGGCAGCCTCACCGAGGCCTTACGGCTCAGTGGCTACACAAGCGAGCAGCTGACGCTCAGCAGGAGGGAGCCGTACACTGCAGACTTCATTCGAGGCGCTTAGAGGGCAGACGCACAGCACAGCACAGGCACGGAAAACACTAGGCAAGCTCAGTCTCCGCATCCACTCCGACACCTTGAATGATTCCTGTAATGAGGCGTCCTGCACTGCTCTCTTTCTCCCACGTTACCTGAATCCAGTGTCGACTTGCCTCTGCTCTCTCATTTCACAGCATCTTCTTCTACACCTTCCCGTGTGCCTAGTGCCAAATTCGTCCTAGTCGAAGTCTGCCAGGTAGAGGGCGAACAGAGAGGACAGCCTTCTACTGGAATGTTTACTTAGATCTCCGTATCACAGAGGAGGAGTTTGCACGCAAGGGGTAGCAGCGTGGTCCTCTCTCAACGAGGGTCTCCTCAGTGACCAATGGAATGCATCCCAAGCAGTGTCTGGCGTAAGGCCCTCCCGCAGCAGTTCCTGAGTCTTGACTGCAAAGGCATATTCAGGGCACTTCGATTACTCACCGGGACGAGGCACCTCCGTGCGTCCTCTTCCATCACCCTCAGTATACGATGCCCTCCCGCAGGACTACAAACCTATGGAGAAAACAAGCCCAGCACGAGAGGCTTTCTTCAGTGTGCCTGAATGCGCAAGTCTCAGGACTGCCCGTAAGTATTTAGCCTGAGAATTCCAGCAAAGCTTGGGTTTCTCCCCGCACATCGCAGAGGTATGCTGCCCATGGTTAGTTCAGGTGGACAGACCTCCGGCCCCGAGCAGAGCTCTGTGCTCATGAACGGATGATCAGCTTGTAAGGAGCCCCGAAAGCATCTGCCCCCACATACAGCTGCACGTCCTATTCACCGCGCACGCATCTCTTGGACGTCAAGCGCATTCACAGAGGACACCCCGCACACCTAGGTTTTTGCCATCCCGCTCTGCGTGAGGGAGCAGAAAGCAACCGAAAGGCTTAGGTCGTGAAGTTAGAGCTTGTGTACCGCGGAGCAGTTTCCGTTGCAGGTCTGAGTTCACCTTCACTAGCCCTAAAGAGCAGCGTACCTGACAGAGGCTCCCGGTGCTGCCTGCTTCAGGCCCGTCGAGCAGAACGCCCAGCCGTCCTGCTTCCAACGCTGTGCCAAAAGCAACTCGCTCTGCTTCCTCCCCTGAGGCTGGGCGGATGACCTCTTCACAGTATCCCTGTGTCCGGGAGTACAAGTATATATAAGAAGCTCACCTTGCCACAGCAGTGTTTAGCTGTCAATCTGGATTAGTCTGAGCAGAAAGTCACTGGGACTGAGACAGCCTCGGAGACTCCTCTGCAGGACCGCACCTCCGAGGCTTTAGGGCCCAACCGCAACAAGCCTGCGGAGACGCTTCACACACACCTCTTGCCGGCCGTGTTGCTTGGAGCCTGAAGGCCAGTGCGTTCACCTGGTTCTCAGAGCTTGGGCTCTGAGGCACGGGAGGCCCACTTATATAGGGCACCACCGCCCCGCCCCACGCTCCGCCCCGCCCCACATCCACGGACTACCTGCACCTCTCGGAGGCAGCCGGGCAGGAGCAGAGAGAAAGCGCCGTTTCACACTGCCACGCGGAATTCATGGTATGCAAGCGTTTCTCTCGTCAGCCAGGCTGCCTCACCGAGGCCTTACGGCTCAGTGGCTACACAAGCGAGCAGCTGACGCTCAGCAGGAGGGAGCCGTACACTGCAGACTTCATTCGAGGCGCTTAGAGGGCAGACGCACAGCACAGGCACGGAAAACACTTGGCAAGCACAGTCTCTGCAGCCACTCCAACACCTTGAATGATTTCTGTAATGAGGCGTCCTGCACTGCTCTCTTTCTCCCACGTTACCTGAATCCAGTGCCGACTTGCCTCTGCTGCTCTCATTTCACAGCATCTTCTACACCTTCCCGTGTGCCTAGTGCCAAATTCGTCCTAGTCGAAGTCTGCCAGGTAGAGGGCGAACAGAGAGGACAGCCTTCTACTGGAATGTTTACTTAGATTTCCGTATCACAGAGGAGGAGGTTGCACGCAAGGGGTAGCAGCGTGGTCTTCTCTCAACGAGGGTCTCCTCAGTGACCTGTGGAATGCGTCCCAAGCAGTGTCTGGCGTAAGGCCCTCCCGCAGCAGTTCCTGACACTTGACTACAAAGACATCTTCAGGGCACTTCGAATACTCACCGGGACGAGGCAGCTCCGTGCTTCCTCTACCATCACGGTCAGTATACGATGCCCTCTCGCAGGACTACAAACCTATGGAGAAAACAAGCCCAGCACGAGAGGCTTTCTTCAGGGTGCTTGAATGCGCAAGTCTCAGGACTGCCAGTAAGCATTTAGCCTGAGAAACCCAGCAAAGGGTCGGTTTCTCCCCGCAGATCGCAGAGGTATGCTGCCCATGGTTAGTTCAGGTGGACAGACCTCCGGCCCCGAGCAGAGCTCTGTGCTCATGAACGGATGACCAGCTTGTAAGGAGCCCCGAAAGCAACTGCCCCCACATACAGCTCACGTCCTATTCACGGCGCACGCATCTCTTGGACGTCAAGCGCATTCACAGAGGACACGCCGCACACCTAGGTTTTTGCCATCCCGCTCTGCGTGAGGGAGCAGAAAGCAACCGAAAGGCTTAGGTCGTGAAGTTAGAGCTTGTGTACCCCGGAGAAGTTTCCGTTGCAGGTCTAAGTTCACCTTCACTAGCCCTAAAGAGCAGCGTACCTGACAGAGGCTCCCGGTGCTGCCTGCTTCAGGCCCTTCGAGCAGAACGCCCAGCCGTCCTGCTTCCAACGCTGTGCCGAAAGCAACTCGCTCTGCTTCCTCCCCTGAGGCTGGGCTGAAGACCTCTTCACACTCTCCCTGTGTCGGGGAGTACAAGTATATATAAGCAGCTCACCTTGCCACAGCAGTGTGTAGCTGTCAATCTGGATTTGTCTGAGCAGCAAGTCACTGGGGCTGAAACAGCCTCGGAGCCTCCTCTGCAGGACCGCACCTCCGAGGCTATAGGGCCCAACCGCAGCAAGCCTGCGGAGAGGCTTCACACACACCTCTTGCCGGCCGTGTTGCTTGGGGCCTGAAGGCCAGTGCGTGCACCTGGTTCTCAGAGCTTGGGCTCTGAATCACGGGAGGCCGACTTATATAGGGCACCACCGCCCCGACCCACGCTCCGCACAGCCCCACATCCACGGTCTACCTGCACCTCTCGGAGGCAGCCGGGCAGGAGCAGAGATAAAGCGCCTTTTCGCACTGCCACGCGGAATTCATGGTATGCAAGCGTTTCTCTCGTCAGCCAGGCAGCCTCACCGAGGCCTTACGGCTCAGTGGCTACACAAGCGAGCAGCTGACGCTCAGCAGGAGGGAGCCGTACACTGCAGACTTCATTCGAGGCGCTTAGAGGGCAGACGCACAGCACAGCACAGGCACGGAAAACACTAGGCAAGCTCAGTCTCCGCATCCACTCCGACACCTTGAATGATTCCTGTAATGAGGCGTCCTGCACTGCTCTCTTTCTCCCACGTTACCTGAATCCAGTGTCGACTTGCCTCTGCTCTCTCATTTCACAGCATCTTCTTCTACACCTTCCCGTGTGCCTAGTGCCAAATTCGTCCTAGTCGAAGTCTGCCAGGTAGAGGGCGAACAGAGAGGACAGCCTTCTACTGGAATGTTTACTTAGATCTCCGTATCACAGAGGAGGAGTTTGCACGCAAGGGGTAGCAGCGTGGTCCTCTCTCAACGAGGGTCTCCTCAGTGACCAATGGAATGCATCCCAAGCAGTGTCTGGCGTAAGGCCCTCCCGCAGCAGTTCCTGAGTCTTGACTGCAAAGGCATATTCAGGGCACTTCGATTACTCACCGGGACGAGGCACCTCCGTGCGTCCTCTTCCATCACCCTCAGTATACGATGCCCTCCCGCAGGACTACAAACCTATGGAGAAAACAAGCCCAGCACGAGAGGCTTTCTTCAGTGTGCCTGAATGCGCAAGTCTCAGGACTGCCCGTAAGTATTTAGCCTGAGAATTCCAGCAAAGCTTGGGTTTCTCCCCGCACATCGCAGAGGTATGCTGCCCATGGTTAGTTCAGGTGGACAGACCTCCGGCCCCGAGCAGAGCTCTGTGCTCATGAACGGATGATCAGCTTGTAAGGAGCCCCGAAAGCATCTGCCCCCACATACAGCTGCACGTCCTATTCACCGCGCACGCATCTCTTGGACGTCAAGCGCATTCACAGAGGACACCCCGCACACCTAGGTTTTTGCCATCCCGCTCTGCGTGAGGGAGCAGAAAGCAACCGAAAGGCTTAGGTCGTGAAGTTAGAGCTTGTGTACCGCGGAGCAGTTTCCGTTGCAGGTCTGAGTTCACCTTCACTAGCCCTAAAGAGCAGCGTACCTGACAGAGGCTCCCGGTGCTGCCTGCTTCAGGCCCGTCGAGCAGAACGCCCAGCCGTCCTGCTTCCAACGCTGTGCCAAAAGCAACTCGCTCTGCTTCCTCCCCTGAGGCTGGGCGGATGACCTCTTCACAGTATCCCTGTGTCCGGGAGTACAAGTATATATAAGAAGCTCACCTTGCCACAGCAGTGTTTAGCTGTCAATCTGGATTAGTCTGAGCAGAAAGTCACTGGGACTGAGACAGCCTCGGAGACTCCTCTGCAGGACCGCACCTCCGAGGCTTTAGGGCCCAACCGCAACAAGCCTGCGGAGACGCTTCACACACACCTCTTGCCGGCCGTGTTGCTTGGAGCCTGAAGGCCAGTGCGTTCACCTGGTTCTCAGAGCTTGGGCTCTGAGGCACGGGAGGCCCACTTATATAGGGCACCACCGCCCCGCCCCACGCTCCGCCCCGCCCCACATCCACGGACTACCTGCACCTCTCGGAGGCAGCCGGGCAGGAGCAGAGAGAAAGCGCCGTTTCACACTGCCACGCGGAATTCATGGTATGCAAGCGTTTCTCTCGTCAGCCAGGCTGCCTCACCGAGGCCTTACGGCTCAGTGGCTACACAAGCGAGCAGCTGACGCTCAGCAGGAGGGAGCCGTACACTGCAGACTTCATTCGAGGCGCTTAGAGGGCAGACGCACAGCACAGGCACGGAAAACACTTGGCAAGCACAGTCTCTGCAGCCACTCCAACACCTTGAATGATTTCTGTAATGAGGCGTCCTGCACTGCTCTCTTTCTCCCACGTTACCTGAATCCAGTGCCGACTTGCCTCTGCTGCTCTCATTTCACAGCATCTTCTACACCTTCCCGTGTGCCTAGTGCCAAATTCGTCCTAGTCGAAGTCTGCCAGGTAGAGGGCGAACAGAGAGGACAGCCTTCTACTGGAATGTTTACTTAGATTTCCGTATCACAGAGGAGGAGGTTGCACGCAAGGGGTAGCAGCGTGGTCTTCTCTCAACGAGGGTCTCCTCAGTGACCTGTGGAATGCGTCCCAAGCAGTGTCTGGCGTAAGGCCCTCCCGCAGCAGTTCCTGACACTTGACTACAAAGACATCTTCAGGGCACTTCGAATACTCACCGGGACGAGGCAGCTCCGTGCTTCCTCTACCATCACGGTCAGTATACGATGCCCTCTCGCAGGACTACAAACCTATGGAGAAAACAAGCCCAGCACGAGAGGCTTTCTTCAGGGTGCTTGAATGCGCAAGTCTCAGGACTGCCAGTAAGCATTTAGCCTGAGAAACCCAGCAAAGGGTCGGTTTCTCCCCGCAGATCGCAGAGGTATGCTGCCCATGGTTAGTTCAGGTGGACAGACCTCCGGCCCCGAGCAGAGCTCTGTGCTCATGAACGGATGACCAGCTTGTAAGGAGCCCCGAAAGCAACTGCCCCCACATACAGCTCACGTCCTATTCACGGCGCACGCATCTCTTGGACGTCAAGCGCATTCACAGAGGACACGCCGCACACCTAGGTTTTTGCCATCCCGCTCTGCGTGAGGGAGCAGAAAGCAACCGAAAGGCTTAGGTCGTGAAGTTAGAGCTTGTGTACCCCGGAGAAGTTTCCGTTGCAGGTCTAAGTTCACCTTCACTAGCCCTAAAGAGCAGCGTACCTGACAGAGGCTCCCGGTGCTGCCTGCTTCAGGCCCTTCGAGCAGAACGCCCAGCCGTCCTGCTTCCAACGCTGTGCCGAAAGCAACTCGCTCTGCTTCCTCCCCTGAGGCTGGGCTGAAGACCTCTTCACACTCTCCCTGTGTCGGGGAGTACAAGTATATATAAGCAGCTCACCTTGCCACAGCAGTGTGTAGCTGTCAATCTGGATTTGTCTGAGCAGCAAGTCACTGGGGCTGAAACAGCCTCGGAGCCTCCTCTGCAGGACCGCACCTCCGAGGCTATAGGGCCCAACCGCAGCAAGCCTGCGGAGAGGCTTCACACACACCTCTTGCCGGCCGTGTTGCTTGGGGCCTGAAGGCCAGTGCGTGCACCTGGTTCTCAGAGCTTGGGCTCTGAATCACGGGAGGCCGACTTATATAGGGCACCACCGCCCCGACCCACGCTCCGCACAGCCCCACATCCACGGTCTACCTGCACCTCTCGGAGGCAGCCGGGCAGGAGCAGAGATAAAGCGCCTTTTCGCACTGCCACGCGGAATTCATGGTATGCAAGCGTTTCTCTCGTCAGCCAGGCAGCCTCACCGAGGCCTTACGGCTCAGTGGCTACACAAGCGAGCAGCTGACGCTCAGCAGGAGGGAGCCGTACACTGCAGACTTCATTCGAGGCGCTTAGAGGGCAGACGCACAGCACAGCACAGGCACGGAAAACACTAGGCAAGCTCAGTCTCCGCATCCACTCCGACACCTTGAATGATTCCTGTAATGAGGCGTCCTGCACTGCTCTCTTTCTCCCACGTTACCTGAATCCAGTGTCGACTTGCCTCTGCTCTCTCATTTCACAGCATCTTCTTCTACACCTTCCCGTGTGCCTAGTGCCAAATTCGTCCTAGTCGAAGTCTGCCAGGTAGAGGGCGAACAGAGAGGACAGCCTTCTACTGGAATGTTTACTTAGATCTCCGTATCACAGAGGAGGAGTTTGCACGCAAGGGGTAGCAGCGTGGTCCTCTCTCAACGAGGGTCTCCTCAGTGACCAATGGAATGCATCCCAAGCAGTGTCTGGCGTAAGGCCCTCCCGCAGCAGTTCCTGAGTCTTGACTGCAAAGGCATATTCAGGGCACTTCGATTACTCACCGGGACGAGGCACCTCCGTGCGTCCTCTTCCATCACCCTCAGTATACGATGCCCTCCCGCAGGACTACAAACCTATGGAGAAAACAAGCCCAGCACGAGAGGCTTTCTTCAGTGTGCCTGAATGCGCAAGTCTCAGGACTGCCCGTAAGTATTTAGCCTGAGAATTCCAGCAAAGCTTGGGTTTCTCCCCGCACATCGCAGAGGTATGCTGCCCATGGTTAGTTCAGGTGGACAGACCTCCGGCCCCGAGCAGAGCTCTGTGCTCATGAACGGATGATCAGCTTGTAAGGAGCCCCGAAAGCATCTGCCCCCACATACAGCTGCACGTCCTATTCACCGCGCACGCATCTCTTGGACGTCAAGCGCATTCACAGAGGACACCCCGCACACCTAGGTTTTTGCCATCCCGCTCTGCGTGAGGGAGCAGAAAGCAACCGAAAGGCTTAGGTCGTGAAGTTAGAGCTTGTGTACCGCGGAGCAGTTTCCGTTGCAGGTCTGAGTTCACCTTCACTAGCCCTAAAGAGCAGCGTACCTGACAGAGGCTCCCGGTGCTGCCTGCTTCAGGCCCGTCGAGCAGAACGCCCAGCCGTCCTGCTTCCAACGCTGTGCCAAAAGCAACTCGCTCTGCTTCCTCCCCTGAGGCTGGGCGGATGACCTCTTCACAGTATCCCTGTGTCCGGGAGTACAAGTATATATAAGAAGCTCACCTTGCCACAGCAGTGTTTAGCTGTCAATCTGGATTAGTCTGAGCAGAAAGTCACTGGGACTGAGACAGCCTCGGAGACTCCTCTGCAGGACCGCACCTCCGAGGCTTTAGGGCCCAACCGCAACAAGCCTGCGGAGACGCTTCACACACACCTCTTGCCGGCCGTGTTGCTTGGAGCCTGAAGGCCAGTGCGTTCACCTGGTTCTCAGAGCTTGGGCTCTGAGGCACGGGAGGCCCACTTATATAGGGCACCACCGCCCCGCCCCACGCTCCGCCCCGCCCCACATCCACGGACTACCTGCACCTCTCGGAGGCAGCCGGGCAGGAGCAGAGAGAAAGCGCCGTTTCACACTGCCACGCGGAATTCATGGTATGCAAGCGTTTCTCTCGTCAGCCAGGCTGCCTCACCGAGGCCTTACGGCTCAGTGGCTACACAAGCGAGCAGCTGACGCTCAGCAGGAGGGAGCCGTACACTGCAGACTTCATTCGAGGCGCTTAGAGGGCAGACGCACAGCACAGGCACGGAAAACACTTGGCAAGCACAGTCTCTGCAGCCACTCCAACACCTTGAATGATTTCTGTAATGAGGCGTCCTGCACTGCTCTCTTTCTCCCACGTTACCTGAATCCAGTGCCGACTTGCCTCTGCTGCTCTCATTTCACAGCATCTTCTACACCTTCCCGTGTGCCTAGTGCCAAATTCGTCCTAGTCGAAGTCTGCCAGGTAGAGGGCGAACAGAGAGGACAGCCTTCTACTGGAATGTTTACTTAGATTTCCGTATCACAGAGGAGGAGGTTGCACGCAAGGGGTAGCAGCGTGGTCTTCTCTCAACGAGGGTCTCCTCAGTGACCTGTGGAATGCGTCCCAAGCAGTGTCTGGCGTAAGGCCCTCCCGCAGCAGTTCCTGACACTTGACTACAAAGACATCTTCAGGGCACTTCGAATACTCACCGGGACGAGGCAGCTCCGTGCTTCCTCTACCATCACGGTCAGTATACGATGCCCTCTCGCAGGACTACAAACCTATGGAGAAAACAAGCCCAGCACGAGAGGCTTTCTTCAGGGTGCTTGAATGCGCAAGTCTCAGGACTGCCAGTAAGCATTTAGCCTGAGAAACCCAGCAAAGGGTCGGTTTCTCCCCGCAGATCGCAGAGGTATGCTGCCCATGGTTAGTTCAGGTGGACAGACCTCCGGCCCCGAGCAGAGCTCTGTGCTCATGAACGGATGACCAGCTTGTAAGGAGCCCCGAAAGCAACTGCCCCCACATACAGCTCACGTCCTATTCACGGCGCACGCATCTCTTGGACGTCAAGCGCATTCACAGAGGACACGCCGCACACCTAGGTTTTTGCCATCCCGCTCTGCGTGAGGGAGCAGAAAGCAACCGAAAGGCTTAGGTCGTGAAGTTAGAGCTTGTGTACCCCGGAGAAGTTTCCGTTGCAGGTCTAAGTTCACCTTCACTAGCCCTAAAGAGCAGCGTACCTGACAGAGGCTCCCGGTGCTGCCTGCTTCAGGCCCTTCGAGCAGAACGCCCAGCCGTCCTGCTTCCAACGCTGTGCCGAAAGCAACTCGCTCTGCTTCCTCCCCTGAGGCTGGGCTGAAGACCTCTTCACACTCTCCCTGTGTCGGGGAGTACAAGTATATATAAGCAGCTCACCTTGCCACAGCAGTGTGTAGCTGTCAATCTGGATTTGTCTGAGCAGCAAGTCACTGGGGCTGAAACAGCCTCGGAGCCTCCTCTGCAGGACCGCACCTCCGAGGCTATAGGGCCCAACCGCAGCAAGCCTGCGGAGAGGCTTCACACACACCTCTTGCCGGCCGTGTTGCTTGGGGCCTGAAGGCCAGTGCGTGCACCTGGTTCTCAGAGCTTGGGCTCTGAATCACGGGAGGCCGACTTATATAGGGCACCACCGCCCCGACCCACGCTCCGCACAGCCCCACATCCACGGTCTACCTGCACCTCTCGGAGGCAGCCGGGCAGGAGCAGAGATAAAGCGCCTTTTCGCACTGCCACGCGGAATTCATGGTATGCAAGCGTTTCTCTCGTCAGCCAGGCAGCCTCACCGAGGCCTTACGGCTCAGTGGCTACACAAGCGAGCAGCTGACGCTCAGCAGGAGGGAGCCGTACACTGCAGACTTCATTCGAGGCGCTTAGAGGGCAGACGCACAGCACAGCACAGGCACGGAAAACACTAGGCAAGCTCAGTCTCCGCATCCACTCCGACACCTTGAATGATTCCTGTAATGAGGCGTCCTGCACTGCTCTCTTTCTCCCACGTTACCTGAATCCAGTGTCGACTTGCCTCTGCTCTCTCATTTCACAGCATCTTCTTCTACACCTTCCCGTGTGCCTAGTGCCAAATTCGTCCTAGTCGAAGTCTGCCAGGTAGAGGGCGAACAGAGAGGACAGCCTTCTACTGGAATGTTTACTTAGATCTCCGTATCACAGAGGAGGAGTTTGCACGCAAGGGGTAGCAGCGTGGTCCTCTCTCAACGAGGGTCTCCTCAGTGACCAATGGAATGCATCCCAAGCAGTGTCTGGCGTAAGGCCCTCCCGCAGCAGTTCCTGAGTCTTGACTGCAAAGGCATATTCAGGGCACTTCGATTACTCACCGGGACGAGGCACCTCCGTGCGTCCTCTTCCATCACCCTCAGTATACGATGCCCTCCCGCAGGACTACAAACCTATGGAGAAAACAAGCCCAGCACGAGAGGCTTTCTTCAGTGTGCCTGAATGCGCAAGTCTCAGGACTGCCCGTAAGTATTTAGCCTGAGAATTCCAGCAAAGCTTGGGTTTCTCCCCGCACATCGCAGAGGTATGCTGCCCATGGTTAGTTCAGGTGGACAGACCTCCGGCCCCGAGCAGAGCTCTGTGCTCATGAACGGATGATCAGCTTGTAAGGAGCCCCGAAAGCATCTGCCCCCACATACAGCTGCACGTCCTATTCACCGCGCACGCATCTCTTGGACGTCAAGCGCATTCACAGAGGACACCCCGCACACCTAGGTTTTTGCCATCCCGCTCTGCGTGAGGGAGCAGAAAGCAACCGAAAGGCTTAGGTCGTGAAGTTAGAGCTTGTGTACCGCGGAGCAGTTTCCGTTGCAGGTCTGAGTTCACCTTCACTAGCCCTAAAGAGCAGCGTACCTGACAGAGGCTCCCGGTGCTGCCTGCTTCAGGCCCGTCGAGCAGAACGCCCAGCCGTCCTGCTTCCAACGCTGTGCCAAAAGCAACTCGCTCTGCTTCCTCCCCTGAGGCTGGGCGGATGACCTCTTCACAGTATCCCTGTGTCCGGGAGTACAAGTATATATAAGAAGCTCACCTTGCCACAGCAGTGTTTAGCTGTCAATCTGGATTAGTCTGAGCAGAAAGTCACTGGGACTGAGACAGCCTCGGAGACTCCTCTGCAGGACCGCACCTCCGAGGCTTTAGGGCCCAACCGCAACAAGCCTGCGGAGACGCTTCACACACACCTCTTGCCGGCCGTGTTGCTTGGAGCCTGAAGGCCAGTGCGTTCACCTGGTTCTCAGAGCTTGGGCTCTGAGGCACGGGAGGCCCACTTATATAGGGCACCACCGCCCCGCCCCACGCTCCGCCCCGCCCCACATCCACGGACTACCTGCACCTCTCGGAGGCAGCCGGGCAGGAGCAGAGAGAAAGCGCCGTTTCACACTGCCACGCGGAATTCATGGTATGCAAGCGTTTCTCTCGTCAGCCAGGCTGCCTCACCGAGGCCTTACGGCTCAGTGGCTACACAAGCGAGCAGCTGACGCTCAGCAGGAGGGAGCCGTACACTGCAGACTTCATTCGAGGCGCTTAGAGGGCAGACGCACAGCACAGGCACGGAAAACACTTGGCAAGCACAGTCTCTGCAGCCACTCCAACACCTTGAATGATTTCTGTAATGAGGCGTCCTGCACTGCTCTCTTTCTCCCACGTTACCTGAATCCAGTGCCGACTTGCCTCTGCTGCTCTCATTTCACAGCATCTTCTACACCTTCCCGTGTGCCTAGTGCCAAATTCGTCCTAGTCGAAGTCTGCCAGGTAGAGGGCGAACAGAGAGGACAGCCTTCTACTGGAATGTTTACTTAGATTTCCGTATCACAGAGGAGGAGGTTGCACGCAAGGGGTAGCAGCGTGGTCTTCTCTCAACGAGGGTCTCCTCAGTGACCTGTGGAATGCGTCCCAAGCAGTGTCTGGCGTAAGGCCCTCCCGCAGCAGTTCCTGACACTTGACTACAAAGACATCTTCAGGGCACTTCGAATACTCACCGGGACGAGGCAGCTCCGTGCTTCCTCTACCATCACGGTCAGTATACGATGCCCTCTCGCAGGACTACAAACCTATGGAGAAAACAAGCCCAGCACGAGAGGCTTTCTTCAGGGTGCTTGAATGCGCAAGTCTCAGGACTGCCAGTAAGCATTTAGCCTGAGAAACCCAGCAAAGGGTCGGTTTCTCCCCGCAGATCGCAGAGGTATGCTGCCCATGGTTAGTTCAGGTGGACAGACCTCCGGCCCCGAGCAGAGCTCTGTGCTCATGAACGGATGACCAGCTTGTAAGGAGCCCCGAAAGCAACTGCCCCCACATACAGCTCACGTCCTATTCACGGCGCACGCATCTCTTGGACGTCAAGCGCATTCACAGAGGACACGCCGCACACCTAGGTTTTTGCCATCCCGCTCTGCGTGAGGGAGCAGAAAGCAACCGAAAGGCTTAGGTCGTGAAGTTAGAGCTTGTGTACCCCGGAGAAGTTTCCGTTGCAGGTCTAAGTTCACCTTCACTAGCCCTAAAGAGCAGCGTACCTGACAGAGGCTCCCGGTGCTGCCTGCTTCAGGCCCTTCGAGCAGAACGCCCAGCCGTCCTGCTTCCAACGCTGTGCCGAAAGCAACTCGCTCTGCTTCCTCCCCTGAGGCTGGGCTGAAGACCTCTTCACACTCTCCCTGTGTCGGGGAGTACAAGTATATATAAGCAGCTCACCTTGCCACAGCAGTGTGTAGCTGTCAATCTGGATTTGTCTGAGCAGCAAGTCACTGGGGCTGAAACAGCCTCGGAGCCTCCTCTGCAGGACCGCACCTCCGAGGCTATAGGGCCCAACCGCAGCAAGCCTGCGGAGAGGCTTCACACACACCTCTTGCCGGCCGTGTTGCTTGGGGCCTGAAGGCCAGTGCGTGCACCTGGTTCTCAGAGCTTGGGCTCTGAATCACGGGAGGCCGACTTATATAGGGCACCACCGCCCCGACCCACGCTCCGCACAGCCCCACATCCACGGTCTACCTGCACCTCTCGGAGGCAGCCGGGCAGGAGCAGAGATAAAGCGCCTTTTCGCACTGCCACGCGGAATTCATGGTATGCAAGCGTTTCTCTCGTCAGCCAGGCAGCCTCACCGAGGCCTTACGGCTCAGTGGCTACACAAGCGAGCAGCTGACGCTCAGCAGGAGGGAGCCGTACACTGCAGACTTCATTCGAGGCGCTTAGAGGGCAGACGCACAGCACAGCACAGGCACGGAAAACACTAGGCAAGCTCAGTCTCCGCATCCACTCCGACACCTTGAATGATTCCTGTAATGAGGCGTCCTGCACTGCTCTCTTTCTCCCACGTTACCTGAATCCAGTGTCGACTTGCCTCTGCTCTCTCATTTCACAGCATCTTCTTCTACACCTTCCCGTGTGCCTAGTGCCAAATTCGTCCTAGTCGAAGTCTGCCAGGTAGAGGGCGAACAGAGAGGACAGCCTTCTACTGGAATGTTTACTTAGATCTCCGTATCACAGAGGAGGAGTTTGCACGCAAGGGGTAGCAGCGTGGTCCTCTCTCAACGAGGGTCTCCTCAGTGACCAATGGAATGCATCCCAAGCAGTGTCTGGCGTAAGGCCCTCCCGCAGCAGTTCCTGAGTCTTGACTGCAAAGGCATATTCAGGGCACTTCGATTACTCACCGGGACGAGGCACCTCCGTGCGTCCTCTTCCATCACCCTCAGTATACGATGCCCTCCCGCAGGACTACAAACCTATGGAGAAAACAAGCCCAGCACGAGAGGCTTTCTTCAGTGTGCCTGAATGCGCAAGTCTCAGGACTGCCCGTAAGTATTTAGCCTGAGAATTCCAGCAAAGCTTGGGTTTCTCCCCGCACATCGCAGAGGTATGCTGCCCATGGTTAGTTCAGGTGGACAGACCTCCGGCCCCGAGCAGAGCTCTGTGCTCATGAACGGATGATCAGCTTGTAAGGAGCCCCGAAAGCATCTGCCCCCACATACAGCTGCACGTCCTATTCACCGCGCACGCATCTCTTGGACGTCAAGCGCATTCACAGAGGACACCCCGCACACCTAGGTTTTTGCCATCCCGCTCTGCGTGAGGGAGCAGAAAGCAACCGAAAGGCTTAGGTCGTGAAGTTAGAGCTTGTGTACCGCGGAGCAGTTTCCGTTGCAGGTCTGAGTTCACCTTCACTAGCCCTAAAGAGCAGCGTACCTGACAGAGGCTCCCGGTGCTGCCTGCTTCAGGCCCGTCGAGCAGAACGCCCAGCCGTCCTGCTTCCAACGCTGTGCCAAAAGCAACTCGCTCTGCTTCCTCCCCTGAGGCTGGGCGGATGACCTCTTCACAGTATCCCTGTGTCCGGGAGTACAAGTATATATAAGAAGCTCACCTTGCCACAGCAGTGTTTAGCTGTCAATCTGGATTAGTCTGAGCAGAAAGTCACTGGGACTGAGACAGCCTCGGAGACTCCTCTGCAGGACCGCACCTCCGAGGCTTTAGGGCCCAACCGCAACAAGCCTGCGGAGACGCTTCACACACACCTCTTGCCGGCCGTGTTGCTTGGAGCCTGAAGGCCAGTGCGTTCACCTGGTTCTCAGAGCTTGGGCTCTGAGGCACGGGAGGCCCACTTATATAGGGCACCACCGCCCCGCCCCACGCTCCGCCCCGCCCCACATCCACGGACTACCTGCACCTCTCGGAGGCAGCCGGGCAGGAGCAGAGAGAAAGCGCCGTTTCACACTGCCACGCGGAATTCATGGTATGCAAGCGTTTCTCTCGTCAGCCAGGCTGCCTCACCGAGGCCTTACGGCTCAGTGGCTACACAAGCGAGCAGCTGACGCTCAGCAGGAGGGAGCCGTACACTGCAGACTTCATTCGAGGCGCTTAGAGGGCAGACGCACAGCACAGGCACGGAAAACACTTGGCAAGCACAGTCTCTGCAGCCACTCCAACACCTTGAATGATTTCTGTAATGAGGCGTCCTGCACTGCTCTCTTTCTCCCACGTTACCTGAATCCAGTGCCGACTTGCCTCTGCTGCTCTCATTTCACAGCATCTTCTACACCTTCCCGTGTGCCTAGTGCCAAATTCGTCCTAGTCGAAGTCTGCCAGGTAGAGGGCGAACAGAGAGGACAGCCTTCTACTGGAATGTTTACTTAGATTTCCGTATCACAGAGGAGGAGGTTGCACGCAAGGGGTAGCAGCGTGGTCTTCTCTCAACGAGGGTCTCCTCAGTGACCTGTGGAATGCGTCCCAAGCAGTGTCTGGCGTAAGGCCCTCCCGCAGCAGTTCCTGACACTTGACTACAAAGACATCTTCAGGGCACTTCGAATACTCACCGGGACGAGGCAGCTCCGTGCTTCCTCTACCATCACGGTCAGTATACGATGCCCTCTCGCAGGACTACAAACCTATGGAGAAAACAAGCCCAGCACGAGAGGCTTTCTTCAGGGTGCTTGAATGCGCAAGTCTCAGGACTGCCAGTAAGCATTTAGCCTGAGAAACCCAGCAAAGGGTCGGTTTCTCCCCGCAGATCGCAGAGGTATGCTGCCCATGGTTAGTTCAGGTGGACAGACCTCCGGCCCCGAGCAGAGCTCTGTGCTCATGAACGGATGACCAGCTTGTAAGGAGCCCCGAAAGCAACTGCCCCCACATACAGCTCACGTCCTATTCACGGCGCACGCATCTCTTGGACGTCAAGCGCATTCACAGAGGACACGCCGCACACCTAGGTTTTTGCCATCCCGCTCTGCGTGAGGGAGCAGAAAGCAACCGAAAGGCTTAGGTCGTGAAGTTAGAGCTTGTGTACCCCGGAGAAGTTTCCGTTGCAGGTCTAAGTTCACCTTCACTAGCCCTAAAGAGCAGCGTACCTGACAGAGGCTCCCGGTGCTGCCTGCTTCAGGCCCTTCGAGCAGAACGCCCAGCCGTCCTGCTTCCAACGCTGTGCCGAAAGCAACTCGCTCTGCTTCCTCCCCTGAGGCTGGGCTGAAGACCTCTTCACACTCTCCCTGTGTCGGGGAGTACAAGTATATATAAGCAGCTCACCTTGCCACAGCAGTGTGTAGCTGTCAATCTGGATTTGTCTGAGCAGCAAGTCACTGGGGCTGAAACAGCCTCGGAGCCTCCTCTGCAGGACCGCACCTCCGAGGCTATAGGGCCCAACCGCAGCAAGCCTGCGGAGAGGCTTCACACACACCTCTTGCCGGCCGTGTTGCTTGGGGCCTGAAGGCCAGTGCGTGCACCTGGTTCTCAGAGCTTGGGCTCTGAATCACGGGAGGCCGACTTATATAGGGCACCACCGCCCCGACCCACGCTCCGCACAGCCCCACATCCACGGTCTACCTGCACCTCTCGGAGGCAGCCGGGCAGGAGCAGAGATAAAGCGCCTTTTCGCACTGCCACGCGGAATTCATGGTATGCAAGCGTTTCTCTCGTCAGCCAGGCAGCCTCACCGAGGCCTTACGGCTCAGTGGCTACACAAGCGAGCAGCTGACGCTCAGCAGGAGGGAGCCGTACACTGCAGACTTCATTCGAGGCGCTTAGAGGGCAGACGCACAGCACAGCACAGGCACGGAAAACACTAGGCAAGCTCAGTCTCCGCATCCACTCCGACACCTTGAATGATTCCTGTAATGAGGCGTCCTGCACTGCTCTCTTTCTCCCACGTTACCTGAATCCAGTGTCGACTTGCCTCTGCTCTCTCATTTCACAGCATCTTCTTCTACACCTTCCCGTGTGCCTAGTGCCAAATTCGTCCTAGTCGAAGTCTGCCAGGTAGAGGGCGAACAGAGAGGACAGCCTTCTACTGGAATGTTTACTTAGATCTCCGTATCACAGAGGAGGAGTTTGCACGCAAGGGGTAGCAGCGTGGTCCTCTCTCAACGAGGGTCTCCTCAGTGACCAATGGAATGCATCCCAAGCAGTGTCTGGCGTAAGGCCCTCCCGCAGCAGTTCCTGAGTCTTGACTGCAAAGGCATATTCAGGGCACTTCGATTACTCACCGGGACGAGGCACCTCCGTGCGTCCTCTTCCATCACCCTCAGTATACGATGCCCTCCCGCAGGACTACAAACCTATGGAGAAAACAAGCCCAGCACGAGAGGCTTTCTTCAGTGTGCCTGAATGCGCAAGTCTCAGGACTGCCCGTAAGTATTTAGCCTGAGAATTCCAGCAAAGCTTGGGTTTCTCCCCGCACATCGCAGAGGTATGCTGCCCATGGTTAGTTCAGGTGGACAGACCTCCGGCCCCGAGCAGAGCTCTGTGCTCATGAACGGATGATCAGCTTGTAAGGAGCCCCGAAAGCATCTGCCCCCACATACAGCTGCACGTCCTATTCACCGCGCACGCATCTCTTGGACGTCAAGCGCATTCACAGAGGACACCCCGCACACCTAGGTTTTTGCCATCCCGCTCTGCGTGAGGGAGCAGAAAGCAACCGAAAGGCTTAGGTCGTGAAGTTAGAGCTTGTGTACCGCGGAGCAGTTTCCGTTGCAGGTCTGAGTTCACCTTCACTAGCCCTAAAGAGCAGCGTACCTGACAGAGGCTCCCGGTGCTGCCTGCTTCAGGCCCGTCGAGCAGAACGCCCAGCCGTCCTGCTTCCAACGCTGTGCCAAAAGCAACTCGCTCTGCTTCCTCCCCTGAGGCTGGGCGGATGACCTCTTCACAGTATCCCTGTGTCCGGGAGTACAAGTATATATAAGAAGCTCACCTTGCCACAGCAGTGTTTAGCTGTCAATCTGGATTAGTCTGAGCAGAAAGTCACTGGGACTGAGACAGCCTCGGAGACTCCTCTGCAGGACCGCACCTCCGAGGCTTTAGGGCCCAACCGCAACAAGCCTGCGGAGACGCTTCACACACACCTCTTGCCGGCCGTGTTGCTTGGAGCCTGAAGGCCAGTGCGTTCACCTGGTTCTCAGAGCTTGGGCTCTGAGGCACGGGAGGCCCACTTATATAGGGCACCACCGCCCCGCCCCACGCTCCGCCCCGCCCCACATCCACGGACTACCTGCACCTCTCGGAGGCAGCCGGGCAGGAGCAGAGAGAAAGCGCCGTTTCACACTGCCACGCGGAATTCATGGTATGCAAGCGTTTCTCTCGTCAGCCAGGCTGCCTCACCGAGGCCTTACGGCTCAGTGGCTACACAAGCGAGCAGCTGACGCTCAGCAGGAGGGAGCCGTACACTGCAGACTTCATTCGAGGCGCTTAGAGGGCAGACGCACAGCACAGGCACGGAAAACACTTGGCAAGCACAGTCTCTGCAGCCACTCCAACACCTTGAATGATTTCTGTAATGAGGCGTCCTGCACTGCTCTCTTTCTCCCACGTTACCTGAATCCAGTGCCGACTTGCCTCTGCTGCTCTCATTTCACAGCATCTTCTACACCTTCCCGTGTGCCTAGTGCCAAATTCGTCCTAGTCGAAGTCTGCCAGGTAGAGGGCGAACAGAGAGGACAGCCTTCTACTGGAATGTTTACTTAGATTTCCGTATCACAGAGGAGGAGGTTGCACGCAAGGGGTAGCAGCGTGGTCTTCTCTCAACGAGGGTCTCCTCAGTGACCTGTGGAATGCGTCCCAAGCAGTGTCTGGCGTAAGGCCCTCCCGCAGCAGTTCCTGACACTTGACTACAAAGACATCTTCAGGGCACTTCGAATACTCACCGGGACGAGGCAGCTCCGTGCTTCCTCTACCATCACGGTCAGTATACGATGCCCTCTCGCAGGACTACAAACCTATGGAGAAAACAAGCCCAGCACGAGAGGCTTTCTTCAGGGTGCTTGAATGCGCAAGTCTCAGGACTGCCAGTAAGCATTTAGCCTGAGAAACCCAGCAAAGGGTCGGTTTCTCCCCGCAGATCGCAGAGGTATGCTGCCCATGGTTAGTTCAGGTGGACAGACCTCCGGCCCCGAGCAGAGCTCTGTGCTCATGAACGGATGACCAGCTTGTAAGGAGCCCCGAAAGCAACTGCCCCCACATACAGCTCACGTCCTATTCACGGCGCACGCATCTCTTGGACGTCAAGCGCATTCACAGAGGACACGCCGCACACCTAGGTTTTTGCCATCCCGCTCTGCGTGAGGGAGCAGAAAGCAACCGAAAGGCTTAGGTCGTGAAGTTAGAGCTTGTGTACCCCGGAGAAGTTTCCGTTGCAGGTCTAAGTTCACCTTCACTAGCCCTAAAGAGCAGCGTACCTGACAGAGGCTCCCGGTGCTGCCTGCTTCAGGCCCTTCGAGCAGAACGCCCAGCCGTCCTGCTTCCAACGCTGTGCCGAAAGCAACTCGCTCTGCTTCCTCCCCTGAGGCTGGGCTGAAGACCTCTTCACACTCTCCCTGTGTCGGGGAGTACAAGTATATATAAGCAGCTCACCTTGCCACAGCAGTGTGTAGCTGTCAATCTGGATTTGTCTGAGCAGCAAGTCACTGGGGCTGAAACAGCCTCGGAGCCTCCTCTGCAGGACCGCACCTCCGAGGCTATAGGGCCCAACCGCAGCAAGCCTGCGGAGAGGCTTCACACACACCTCTTGCCGGCCGTGTTGCTTGGGGCCTGAAGGCCAGTGCGTGCACCTGGTTCTCAGAGCTTGGGCTCTGAATCACGGGAGGCCGACTTATATAGGGCACCACCGCCCCGACCCACGCTCCGCACAGCCCCACATCCACGGTCTACCTGCACCTCTCGGAGGCAGCCGGGCAGGAGCAGAGATAAAGCGCCTTTTCGCACTGCCACGCGGAATTCATGGTATGCAAGCGTTTCTCTCGTCAGCCAGGCAGCCTCACCGAGGCCTTACGGCTCAGTGGCTACACAAGCGAGCAGCTGACGCTCAGCAGGAGGGAGCCGTACACTGCAGACTTCATTCGAGGCGCTTAGAGGGCAGACGCACAGCACAGCACAGGCACGGAAAACACTAGGCAAGCTCAGTCTCCGCATCCACTCCGACACCTTGAATGATTCCTGTAATGAGGCGTCCTGCACTGCTCTCTTTCTCCCACGTTACCTGAATCCAGTGTCGACTTGCCTCTGCTCTCTCATTTCACAGCATCTTCTTCTACACCTTCCCGTGTGCCTAGTGCCAAATTCGTCCTAGTCGAAGTCTGCCAGGTAGAGGGCGAACAGAGAGGACAGCCTTCTACTGGAATGTTTACTTAGATCTCCGTATCACAGAGGAGGAGTTTGCACGCAAGGGGTAGCAGCGTGGTCCTCTCTCAACGAGGGTCTCCTCAGTGACCAATGGAATGCATCCCAAGCAGTGTCTGGCGTAAGGCCCTCCCGCAGCAGTTCCTGAGTCTTGACTGCAAAGGCATATTCAGGGCACTTCGATTACTCACCGGGACGAGGCACCTCCGTGCGTCCTCTTCCATCACCCTCAGTATACGATGCCCTCCCGCAGGACTACAAACCTATGGAGAAAACAAGCCCAGCACGAGAGGCTTTCTTCAGTGTGCCTGAATGCGCAAGTCTCAGGACTGCCCGTAAGTATTTAGCCTGAGAATTCCAGCAAAGCTTGGGTTTCTCCCCGCACATCGCAGAGGTATGCTGCCCATGGTTAGTTCAGGTGGACAGACCTCCGGCCCCGAGCAGAGCTCTGTGCTCATGAACGGATGATCAGCTTGTAAGGAGCCCCGAAAGCATCTGCCCCCACATACAGCTGCACGTCCTATTCACCGCGCACGCATCTCTTGGACGTCAAGCGCATTCACAGAGGACACCCCGCACACCTAGGTTTTTGCCATCCCGCTCTGCGTGAGGGAGCAGAAAGCAACCGAAAGGCTTAGGTCGTGAAGTTAGAGCTTGTGTACCGCGGAGCAGTTTCCGTTGCAGGTCTGAGTTCACCTTCACTAGCCCTAAAGAGCAGCGTACCTGACAGAGGCTCCCGGTGCTGCCTGCTTCAGGCCCGTCGAGCAGAACGCCCAGCCGTCCTGCTTCCAACGCTGTGCCAAAAGCAACTCGCTCTGCTTCCTCCCCTGAGGCTGGGCGGATGACCTCTTCACAGTATCCCTGTGTCCGGGAGTACAAGTATATATAAGAAGCTCACCTTGCCACAGCAGTGTTTAGCTGTCAATCTGGATTAGTCTGAGCAGAAAGTCACTGGGACTGAGACAGCCTCGGAGACTCCTCTGCAGGACCGCACCTCCGAGGCTTTAGGGCCCAACCGCAACAAGCCTGCGGAGACGCTTCACACACACCTCTTGCCGGCCGTGTTGCTTGGAGCCTGAAGGCCAGTGCGTTCACCTGGTTCTCAGAGCTTGGGCTCTGAGGCACGGGAGGCCCACTTATATAGGGCACCACCGCCCCGCCCCACGCTCCGCCCCGCCCCACATCCACGGACTACCTGCACCTCTCGGAGGCAGCCGGGCAGGAGCAGAGAGAAAGCGCCGTTTCACACTGCCATGCGGAATTCATGGTATGCAAGCGTTTCTCTCGTCAGCCAGGCTGCCTCACCGAGGCCTTACGGCTCAGTGGCTACACAAGCGAGCAGCTGACGCTCAGCAGGAGGGAGCCGTACACTGCAGACTTCATTCGAGGCGCTTAGAGGGCAGACGCACAGCACAGGCACGGAAAACACTTGGCAAGCACAGTCTCTGCAGCCACTCCAACACCTTGAATGATTTCTGTAATGAGGCGTCCTGCACTGCTCTCTTTCTCCCACGTTACCTGAATCCAGTGCCGACTTGCCTCTGCTGCTCTCATTTCACAGCATCTTCTACACCTTCCCGTGTGCCTAGTGCCAAATTCGTCCTAGTCGAAGTCTGCCAGGTAGAGGGCGAACAGAGAGGACAGCCTTCTACTGGAATGTTTACTTAGATTTCCGTATCACAGAGGAGGAGGTTGCACGCAAGGGGTAGCAGCGTGGTCTTCTCTCAACGAGGGTCTCCTCAGTGACCTGTGGAATGCGTCCCAAGCAGTGTCTGGCGTAAGGCCCTCCCGCAGCAGTTCCTGACACTTGACTACAAAGACATCTTCAGGGCACTTCGAATACTCACCGGGACGAGGCAGCTCCGTGCTTCCTCTACCATCACGGTCAGTATACGATGCCCTCTCGCAGGACTACAAACCTATGGAGAAAACAAGCCCAGCACGAGAGGCTTTCTTCAGGGTGCTTGAATGCGCAAGTCTCAGGACTGCCAGTAAGCATTTAGCCTGAGAAACCCAGCAAAGGGTCGGTTTCTCCCCGCAGATCGCAGAGGTATGCTGCCCATGGTTAGTTCAGGTGGACAGACCTCCGGCCCCGAGCAGAGCTCTGTGCTCATGAACGGATGACCAGCTTGTAAGGAGCCCCGAAAGCAACTGCCCCCACATACAGCTCACGTCCTATTCACGGCGCACGCATCTCTTGGACGTCAAGCGCATTCACAGAGGACACGCCGCACACCTAGGTTTTTGCCATCCCGCTCTGCGTGAGGGAGCAGAAAGCAACCGAAAGGCTTAGGTCGTGAAGTTAGAGCTTGTGTACCCCGGAGAAGTTTCCGTTGCAGGTCTAAGTTCACCTTCACTAGCCCTAAAGAGCAGCGTACCTGACAGAGGCTCCCGGTGCTGCCTGCTTCAGGCCCTTCGAGCAGAACGCCCAGCCGTCCTGCTTCCAACGCTGTGCCGAAAGCAACTCGCTCTGCTTCCTCCCCTGAGGCTGGGCTGAAGACCTCTTCACACTCTCCCTGTGTCGGGGAGTACAAGTATATATAAGCAGCTCACCTTGCCACAGCAGTGTGTAGCTGTCAATCTGGATTTGTCTGAGCAGCAAGTCACTGGGGCTGAAACAGCCTCGGAGCCTCCTCTGCAGGACCGCACCTCCGAGGCTATAGGGCCCAACCGCAGCAAGCCTGCGGAGAGGCTTCACACACACCTCTTGCCGGCCGTGTTGCTTGGGGCCTGAAGGCCAGTGCGTGCACCTGGTTCTCAGAGCTTGGGCTCTGAATCACGGGAGGCCGACTTATATAGGGCACCACCGCCCCGACCCACGCTCCGCACAGCCCCACATCCACGGTCTACCTGCACCTCTCGGAGGCAGCCGGGCAGGAGCAGAGATAAAGCGCCTTTTCGCACTGCCACGCGGAATTCATGGTATGCAAGCGTTTCTCTCGTCAGCCAGGCAGCCTCACCGAGGCCTTACGGCTCAGTGGCTACACAAGCGAGCAGCTGACGCTCAGCAGGAGGGAGCCGTACACTGCAGACTTCATTCGAGGCGCTTAGAGGGCAGACGCACAGCACAGCACAGGCACGGAAAACACTAGGCAAGCTCAGTCTCCGCATCCACTCCGACACCTTGAATGATTCCTGTAATGAGGCGTCCTGCACTGCTCTCTTTCTCCCACGTTACCTGAATCCAGTGTCGACTTGCCTCTGCTCTCTCATTTCACAGCATCTTCTTCTACACCTTCCCGTGTGCCTAGTGCCAAATTCGTCCTAGTCGAAGTCTGCCAGGTAGAGGGCGAACAGAGAGGACAGCCTTCTACTGGAATGTTTACTTAGATCTCCGTATCACAGAGGAGGAGTTTGCACGCAAGGGGTAGCAGCGTGGTCCTCTCTCAACGAGGGTCTCCTCAGTGACCAATGGAATGCATCCCAAGCAGTGTCTGGCGTAAGGCCCTCCCGCAGCAGTTCCTGAGTCTTGACTGCAAAGGCATATTCAGGGCACTTCGATTACTCACCGGGACGAGGCACCTCCGTGCGTCCTCTTCCATCACCCTCAGTATACGATGCCCTCCCGCAGGACTACAAACCTATGGAGAAAACAAGCCCAGCACGAGAGGCTTTCTTCAGTGTGCCTGAATGCGCAAGTCTCAGGACTGCCCGTAAGTATTTAGCCTGAGAATTCCAGCAAAGCTTGGGTTTCTCCCCGCACATCGCAGAGGTATGCTGCCCATGGTTAGTTCAGGTGGACAGACCTCCGGCCCCGAGCAGAGCTCTGTGCTCATGAACGGATGATCAGCTTGTAAGGAGCCCCGAAAGCATCTGCCCCCACATACAGCTGCACGTCCTATTCACCGCGCACGCATCTCTTGGACGTCAAGCGCATTCACAGAGGACACCCCGCACACCTAGGTTTTTGCCATCCCGCTCTGCGTGAGGGAGCAGAAAGCAACCGAAAGGCTTAGGTCGTGAAGTTAGAGCTTGTGTACCGCGGAGCAGTTTCCGTTGCAGGTCTGAGTTCACCTTCACTAGCCCTAAAGAGCAGCGTACCTGACAGAGGCTCCCGGTGCTGCCTGCTTCAGGCCCGTCGAGCAGAACGCCCAGCCGTCCTGCTTCCAACGCTGTGCCAAAAGCAACTCGCTCTGCTTCCTCCCCTGAGGCTGGGCGGATGACCTCTTCACAGTATCCCTGTGTCCGGGAGTACAAGTATATATAAGAAGCTCACCTTGCCACAGCAGTGTTTAGCTGTCAATCTGGATTAGTCTGAGCAGAAAGTCACTGGGACTGAGACAGCCTCGGAGACTCCTCTGCAGGACCGCACCTCCGAGGCTTTAGGGCCCAACCGCAACAAGCCTGCGGAGACGCTTCACACACACCTCTTGCCGGCCGTGTTGCTTGGAGCCTGAAGGCCAGTGCGTTCACCTGGTTCTCAGAGCTTGGGCTCTGAGGCACGGGAGGCCCACTTATATAGGGCACCACCGCCCCGCCCCACGCTCCGCCCCGCCCCACATCCACGGACTACCTGCACCTCTCGGAGGCAGCCGGGCAGGAGCAGAGAGAAAGCGCCGTTTCACACTGCCATGCGGAATTCATGGTATGCAAGCGTTTCTCTCGTCAGCCAGGCTGCCTCACCGAGGCCTTACGGCTCAGTGGCTACACAAGCGAGCAGCTGACGCTCAGCAGGAGGGAGCCGTACACTGCAGACTTCATTCGAGGCGCTTAGAGGGCAGACGCACAGCACAGGCACGGAAAACACTTGGCAAGCACAGTCTCTGCAGCCACTCCAACACCTTGAATGATTTCTGTAATGAGGCGTCCTGCACTGCTCTCTTTCTCCCACGTTACCTGAATCCAGTGCCGACTTGCCTCTGCTGCTCTCATTTCACAGCATCTTCTACACCTTCCCGTGTGCCTAGTGCCAAATTCGTCCTAGTCGAAGTCTGCCAGGTAGAGGGCGAACAGAGAGGACAGCCTTCTACTGGAATGTTTACTTAGATTTCCGTATCACAGAGGAGGAGGTTGCACGCAAGGGGTAGCAGCGTGGTCTTCTCTCAACGAGGGTCTCCTCAGTGACCTGTGGAATGCGTCCCAAGCAGTGTCTGGCGTAAGGCCCTCCCGCAGCAGTTCCTGACACTTGACTACAAAGACATCTTCAGGGCACTTCGAATACTCACCGGGACGAGGCAGCTCCGTGCTTCCTCTACCATCACGGTCAGTATACGATGCCCTCTCGCAGGACTACAAACCTATGGAGAAAACAAGCCCAGCACGAGAGGCTTTCTTCAGGGTGCTTGAATGCGCAAGTCTCAGGACTGCCAGTAAGCATTTAGCCTGAGAAACCCAGCAAAGGGTCGGTTTCTCCCCGCAGATCGCAGAGGTATGCTGCCCATGGTTAGTTCAGGTGGACAGACCTCCGGCCCCGAGCAGAGCTCTGTGCTCATGAACGGATGACCAGCTTGTAAGGAGCCCCGAAAGCAACTGCCCCCACATACAGCTCACGTCCTATTCACGGCGCACGCATCTCTTGGACGTCAAGCGCATTCACAGAGGACACGCCGCACACCTAGGTTTTTGCCATCCCGCTCTGCGTGAGGGAGCAGAAAGCAACCGAAAGGCTTAGGTCGTGAAGTTAGAGCTTGTGTACCCCGGAGAAGTTTCCGTTGCAGGTCTAAGTTCACCTTCACTAGCCCTAAAGAGCAGCGTACCTGACAGAGGCTCCCGGTGCTGCCTGCTTCAGGCCCTTCGAGCAGAACGCCCAGCCGTCCTGCTTCCAACGCTGTGCCGAAAGCAACTCGCTCTGCTTCCTCCCCTGAGGCTGGGCTGAAGACCTCTTCACACTCTCCCTGTGTCGGGGAGTACAAGTATATATAAGCAGCTCACCTTGCCACAGCAGTGTGTAGCTGTCAATCTGGATTTGTCTGAGCAGCAAGTCACTGGGGCTGAAACAGCCTCGGAGCCTCCTCTGCAGGACCGCACCTCCGAGGCTATAGGGCCCAACCGCAGCAAGCCTGCGGAGAGGCTTCACACACACCTCTTGCCGGCCGTGTTGCTTGGGGCCTGAAGGCCAGTGCGTGCACCTGGTTCTCAGAGCTTGGGCTCTGAATCACGGGAGGCCGACTTATATAGGGCACCACCGCCCCGACCCACGCTCCGCACAGCCCCACATCCACGGTCTACCTGCACCTCTCGGAGGCAGCCGGGCAGGAGCAGAGATAAAGCGCCTTTTCGCACTGCCACGCGGAATTCATGGTATGCAAGCGTTTCTCTCGTCAGCCAGGCAGCCTCACCGAGGCCTTACGGCTCAGTGGCTACACAAGCGAGCAGCTGACGCTCAGCAGGAGGGAGCCGTACACTGCAGACTTCATTCGAGGCGCTTAGAGGGCAGACGCACAGCACAGCACAGGCACGGAAAACACTAGGCAAGCTCAGTCTCCGCATCCACTCCGACACCTTGAATGATTCCTGTAATGAGGCGTCCTGCACTGCTCTCTTTCTCCCACGTTACCTGAATCCAGTGTCGACTTGCCTCTGCTCTCTCATTTCACAGCATCTTCTTCTACACCTTCCCGTGTGCCTAGTGCCAAATTCGTCCTAGTCGAAGTCTGCCAGGTAGAGGGCGAACAGAGAGGACAGCCTTCTACTGGAATGTTTACTTAGATCTCCGTATCACAGAGGAGGAGTTTGCACGCAAGGGGTAGCAGCGTGGTCCTCTCTCAACGAGGGTCTCCTCAGTGACCAATGGAATGCATCCCAAGCAGTGTCTGGCGTAAGGCCCTCCCGCAGCAGTTCCTGAGTCTTGACTGCAAAGGCATATTCAGGGCACTTCGATTACTCACCGGGACGAGGCACCTCCGTGCGTCCTCTTCCATCACCCTCAGTATACGATGCCCTCCCGCAGGACTACAAACCTATGGAGAAAACAAGCCCAGCACGAGAGGCTTTCTTCAGTGTGCCTGAATGCGCAAGTCTCAGGACTGCCCGTAAGTATTTAGCCTGAGAATTCCAGCAAAGCTTGGGTTTCTCCCCGCACATCGCAGAGGTATGCTGCCCATGGTTAGTTCAGGTGGACAGACCTCCGGCCCCGAGCAGAGCTCTGTGCTCATGAACGGATGATCAGCTTGTAAGGAGCCCCGAAAGCATCTGCCCCCACATACAGCTGCACGTCCTATTCACCGCGCACGCATCTCTTGGACGTCAAGCGCATTCACAGAGGACACCCCGCACACCTAGGTTTTTGCCATCCCGCTCTGCGTGAGGGAGCAGAAAGCAACCGAAAGGCTTAGGTCGTGAAGTTAGAGCTTGTGTACCGCGGAGCAGTTTCCGTTGCAGGTCTGAGTTCACCTTCACTAGCCCTAAAGAGCAGCGTACCTGACAGAGGCTCCCGGTGCTGCCTGCTTCAGGCCCGTCGAGCAGAACGCCCAGCCGTCCTGCTTCCAACGCTGTGCCAAAAGCAACTCGCTCTGCTTCCTCCCCTGAGGCTGGGCGGATGACCTCTTCACAGTATCCCTGTGTCCGGGAGTACAAGTATATATAAGAAGCTCACCTTGCCACAGCAGTGTTTAGCTGTCAATCTGGATTAGTCTGAGCAGAAAGTCACTGGGACTGAGACAGCCTCGGAGACTCCTCTGCAGGACCGCACCTCCGAGGCTTTAGGGCCCAACCGCAACAAGCCTGCGGAGACGCTTCACACACACCTCTTGCCGGCCGTGTTGCTTGGAGCCTGAAGGCCAGTGCGTTCACCTGGTTCTCAGAGCTTGGGCTCTGAGGCACGGGAGGCCCACTTATATAGGGCACCACCGCCCCGCCCCACGCTCCGCCCCGCCCCACATCCACGGACTACCTGCACCTCTCGGAGGCAGCCGGGCAGGAGCAGAGAGAAAGCGCCGTTTCACACTGCCATGCGGAATTCATGGTATGCAAGCGTTTCTCTCGTCAGCCAGGCTGCCTCACCGAGGCCTTACGGCTCAGTGGCTACACAAGCGAGCAGCTGACGCTCAGCAGGAGGGAGCCGTACACTGCAGACTTCATTCGAGGCGCTTAGAGGGCAGACGCACAGCACAGGCACGGAAAACACTTGGCAAGCACAGTCTCTGCAGCCACTCCAACACCTTGAATGATTTCTGTAATGAGGCGTCCTGCACTGCTCTCTTTCTCCCACGTTACCTGAATCCAGTGCCGACTTGCCTCTGCTGCTCTCATTTCACAGCATCTTCTACACCTTCCCGTGTGCCTAGTGCCAAATTCGTCCTAGTCGAAGTCTGCCAGGTAGAGGGCGAACAGAGAGGACAGCCTTCTACTGGAATGTTTACTTAGATTTCCGTATCACAGAGGAGGAGGTTGCACGCAAGGGGTAGCAGCGTGGTCTTCTCTCAACGAGGGTCTCCTCAGTGACCTGTGGAATGCGTCCCAAGCAGTGTCTGGCGTAAGGCCCTCCCGCAGCAGTTCCTGACACTTGACTACAAAGACATCTTCAGGGCACTTCGAATACTCACCGGGACGAGGCAGCTCCGTGCTTCCTCTACCATCACGGTCAGTATACGATGCCCTCTCGCAGGACTACAAACCTATGGAGAAAACAAGCCCAGCACGAGAGGCTTTCTTCAGGGTGCTTGAATGCGCAAGTCTCAGGACTGCCAGTAAGCATTTAGCCTGAGAAACCCAGCAAAGGGTCGGTTTCTCCCCGCAGATCGCAGAGGTATGCTGCCCATGGTTAGTTCAGGTGGACAGACCTCCGGCCCCGAGCAGAGCTCTGTGCTCATGAACGGATGACCAGCTTGTAAGGAGCCCCGAAAGCAACTGCCCCCACATACAGCTCACGTCCTATTCACGGCGCACGCATCTCTTGGACGTCAAGCGCATTCACAGAGGACACGCCGCACACCTAGGTTTTTGCCATCCCGCTCTGCGTGAGGGAGCAGAAAGCAACCGAAAGGCTTAGGTCGTGAAGTTAGAGCTTGTGTACCCCGGAGAAGTTTCCGTTGCAGGTCTAAGTTCACCTTCACTAGCCCTAAAGAGCAGCGTACCTGACAGAGGCTCCCGGTGCTGCCTGCTTCAGGCCCTTCGAGCAGAACGCCCAGCCGTCCTGCTTCCAACGCTGTGCCGAAAGCAACTCGCTCTGCTTCCTCCCCTGAGGCTGGGCTGAAGACCTCTTCACACTCTCCCTGTGTCGGGGAGTACAAGTATATATAAGCAGCTCACCTTGCCACAGCAGTGTGTAGCTGTCAATCTGGATTTGTCTGAGCAGCAAGTCACTGGGGCTGAAACAGCCTCGGAGCCTCCTCTGCAGGACCGCACCTCCGAGGCTATAGGGCCCAACCGCAGCAAGCCTGCGGAGAGGCTTCACACACACCTCTTGCCGGCCGTGTTGCTTGGGGCCTGAAGGCCAGTGCGTGCACCTGGTTCTCAGAGCTTGGGCTCTGAATCACGGGAGGCCGACTTATATAGGGCACCACCGCCCCGACCCACGCTCCGCACAGCCCCACATCCACGGTCTACCTGCACCTCTCGGAGGCAGCCGGGCAGGAGCAGAGATAAAGCGCCTTTTCGCACTGCCACGCGGAATTCATGGTATGCAAGCGTTTCTCTCGTCAGCCAGGCAGCCTCACCGAGGCCTTACGGCTCAGTGGCTACACAAGCGAGCAGCTGACGCTCAGCAGGAGGGAGCCGTACACTGCAGACTTCATTCGAGGCGCTTAGAGGGCAGACGCACAGCACAGCACAGGCACGGAAAACACTAGGCAAGCTCAGTCTCCGCATCCACTCCGACACCTTGAATGATTCCTGTAATGAGGCGTCCTGCACTGCTCTCTTTCTCCCACGTTACCTGAATCCAGTGTCGACTTGCCTCTGCTCTCTCATTTCACAGCATCTTCTTCTACACCTTCCCGTGTGCCTAGTGCCAAATTCGTCCTAGTCGAAGTCTGCCAGGTAGAGGGCGAACAGAGAGGACAGCCTTCTACTGGAATGTTTACTTAGATCTCCGTATCACAGAGGAGGAGTTTGCACGCAAGGGGTAGCAGCGTGGTCCTCTCTCAACGAGGGTCTCCTCAGTGACCAATGGAATGCATCCCAAGCAGTGTCTGGCGTAAGGCCCTCCCGCAGCAGTTCCTGAGTCTTGACTGCAAAGGCATATTCAGGGCACTTCGATTACTCACCGGGACGAGGCACCTCCGTGCGTCCTCTTCCATCACCCTCAGTATACGATGCCCTCCCGCAGGACTACAAACCTATGGAGAAAACAAGCCCAGCACGAGAGGCTTTCTTCAGTGTGCCTGAATGCGCAAGTCTCAGGACTGCCCGTAAGTATTTAGCCTGAGAATTCCAGCAAAGCTTGGGTTTCTCCCCGCACATCGCAGAGGTATGCTGCCCATGGTTAGTTCAGGTGGACAGACCTCCGGCCCCGAGCAGAGCTCTGTGCTCATGAACGGATGATCAGCTTGTAAGGAGCCCCGAAAGCATCTGCCCCCACATACAGCTGCACGTCCTATTCACCGCGCACGCATCTCTTGGACGTCAAGCGCATTCACAGAGGACACCCCGCACACCTAGGTTTTTGCCATCCCGCTCTGCGTGAGGGAGCAGAAAGCAACCGAAAGGCTTAGGTCGTGAAGTTAGAGCTTGTGTACCGCGGAGCAGTTTCCGTTGCAGGTCTGAGTTCACCTTCACTAGCCCTAAAGAGCAGCGTACCTGACAGAGGCTCCCGGTGCTGCCTGCTTCAGGCCCGTCGAGCAGAACGCCCAGCCGTCCTGCTTCCAACGCTGTGCCAAAAGCAACTCGCTCTGCTTCCTCCCCTGAGGCTGGGCGGATGACCTCTTCACAGTATCCCTGTGTCCGGGAGTACAAGTATATATAAGAAGCTCACCTTGCCACAGCAGTGTTTAGCTGTCAATCTGGATTAGTCTGAGCAGAAAGTCACTGGGACTGAGACAGCCTCGGAGACTCCTCTGCAGGACCGCACCTCCGAGGCTTTAGGGCCCAACCGCAACAAGCCTGCGGAGACGCTTCACACACACCTCTTGCCGGCCGTGTTGCTTGGAGCCTGAAGGCCAGTGCGTTCACCTGGTTCTCAGAGCTTGGGCTCTGAGGCACGGGAGGCCCACTTATATAGGGCACCACCGCCCCGCCCCACGCTCCGCCCCGCCCCACATCCACGGACTACCTGCACCTCTCGGAGGCAGCCGGGCAGGAGCAGAGAGAAAGCGCCGTTTCACACTGCCATGCGGAATTCATGGTATGCAAGCGTTTCTCTCGTCAGCCAGGCTGCCTCACCGAGGCCTTACGGCTCAGTGGCTACACAAGCGAGCAGCTGACGCTCAGCAGGAGGGAGCCGTACACTGCAGACTTCATTCGAGGCGCTTAGAGGGCAGACGCACAGCACAGGCACGGAAAACACTTGGCAAGCACAGTCTCTGCAGCCACTCCAACACCTTGAATGATTTCTGTAATGAGGCGTCCTGCACTGCTCTCTTTCTCCCACGTTACCTGAATCCAGTGCCGACTTGCCTCTGCTGCTCTCATTTCACAGCATCTTCTACACCTTCCCGTGTGCCTAGTGCCAAATTCGTCCTAGTCGAAGTCTGCCAGGTAGAGGGCGAACAGAGAGGACAGCCTTCTACTGGAATGTTTACTTAGATTTCCGTATCACAGAGGAGGAGGTTGCACGCAAGGGGTAGCAGCGTGGTCTTCTCTCAACGAGGGTCTCCTCAGTGACCTGTGGAATGCGTCCCAAGCAGTGTCTGGCGTAAGGCCCTCCCGCAGCAGTTCCTGACACTTGACTACAAAGACATCTTCAGGGCACTTCGAATACTCACCGGGACGAGGCAGCTCCGTGCTTCCTCTACCATCACGGTCAGTATACGATGCCCTCTCGCAGGACTACAAACCTATGGAGAAAACAAGCCCAGCACGAGAGGCTTTCTTCAGGGTGCTTGAATGCGCAAGTCTCAGGACTGCCAGTAAGCATTTAGCCTGAGAAACCCAGCAAAGGGTCGGTTTCTCCCCGCAGATCGCAGAGGTATGCTGCCCATGGTTAGTTCAGGTGGACAGACCTCCGGCCCCGAGCAGAGCTCTGTGCTCATGAACGGATGACCAGCTTGTAAGGAGCCCCGAAAGCAACTGCCCCCACATACAGCTCACGTCCTATTCACGGCGCACGCATCTCTTGGACGTCAAGCGCATTCACAGAGGACACGCCGCACACCTAGGTTTTTGCCATCCCGCTCTGCGTGAGGGAGCAGAAAGCAACCGAAAGGCTTAGGTCGTGAAGTTAGAGCTTGTGTACCCCGGAGAAGTTTCCGTTGCAGGTCTAAGTTCACCTTCACTAGCCCTAAAGAGCAGCGTACCTGACAGAGGCTCCCGGTGCTGCCTGCTTCAGGCCCTTCGAGCAGAACGCCCAGCCGTCCTGCTTCCAACGCTGTGCCGAAAGCAACTCGCTCTGCTTCCTCCCCTGAGGCTGGGCTGAAGACCTCTTCACACTCTCCCTGTGTCGGGGAGTACAAGTATATATAAGCAGCTCACCTTGCCACAGCAGTGTGTAGCTGTCAATCTGGATTTGTCTGAGCAGCAAGTCACTGGGGCTGAAACAGCCTCGGAGCCTCCTCTGCAGGACCGCACCTCCGAGGCTATAGGGCCCAACCGCAGCAAGCCTGCGGAGAGGCTTCACACACACCTCTTGCCGGCCGTGTTGCTTGGGGCCTGAAGGCCAGTGCGTGCACCTGGTTCTCAGAGCTTGGGCTCTGAATCACGGGAGGCCGACTTATATAGGGCACCACCGCCCCGACCCACGCTCCGCACAGCCCCACATCCACGGTCTACCTGCACCTCTCGGAGGCAGCCGGGCAGGAGCAGAGATAAAGCGCCTTTTCGCACTGCCACGCGGAATTCATGGTATGCAAGCGTTTCTCTCGTCAGCCAGGCAGCCTCACCGAGGCCTTACGGCTCAGTGGCTACACAAGCGAGCAGCTGACGCTCAGCAGGAGGGAGCCGTACACTGCAGACTTCATTCGAGGCGCTTAGAGGGCAGACGCACAGCACAGCACAGGCACGGAAAACACTAGGCAAGCTCAGTCTCCGCATCCACTCCGACACCTTGAATGATTCCTGTAATGAGGCGTCCTGCACTGCTCTCTTTCTCCCACGTTACCTGAATCCAGTGTCGACTTGCCTCTGCTCTCTCATTTCACAGCATCTTCTTCTACACCTTCCCGTGTGCCTAGTGCCAAATTCGTCCTAGTCGAAGTCTGCCAGGTAGAGGGCGAACAGAGAGGACAGCCTTCTACTGGAATGTTTACTTAGATCTCCGTATCACAGAGGAGGAGTTTGCACGCAAGGGGTAGCAGCGTGGTCCTCTCTCAACGAGGGTCTCCTCAGTGACCAATGGAATGCATCCCAAGCAGTGTCTGGCGTAAGGCCCTCCCGCAGCAGTTCCTGAGTCTTGACTGCAAAGGCATATTCAGGGCACTTCGATTACTCACCGGGACGAGGCACCTCCGTGCGTCCTCTTCCATCACCCTCAGTATACGATGCCCTCCCGCAGGACTACAAACCTATGGAGAAAACAAGCCCAGCACGAGAGGCTTTCTTCAGTGTGCCTGAATGCGCAAGTCTCAGGACTGCCCGTAAGTATTTAGCCTGAGAATTCCAGCAAAGCTTGGGTTTCTCCCCGCACATCGCAGAGGTATGCTGCCCATGGTTAGTTCAGGTGGACAGACCTCCGGCCCCGAGCAGAGCTCTGTGCTCATGAACGGATGATCAGCTTGTAAGGAGCCCCGAAAGCATCTGCCCCCACATACAGCTGCACGTCCTATTCACCGCGCACGCATCTCTTGGACGTCAAGCGCATTCACAGAGGACACCCCGCACACCTAGGTTTTTGCCATCCCGCTCTGCGTGAGGGAGCAGAAAGCAACCGAAAGGCTTAGGTCGTGAAGTTAGAGCTTGTGTACCGCGGAGCAGTTTCCGTTGCAGGTCTGAGTTCACCTTCACTAGCCCTAAAGAGCAGCGTACCTGACAGAGGCTCCCGGTGCTGCCTGCTTCAGGCCCGTCGAGCAGAACGCCCAGCCGTCCTGCTTCCAACGCTGTGCCAAAAGCAACTCGCTCTGCTTCCTCCCCTGAGGCTGGGCGGATGACCTCTTCACAGTATCCCTGTGTCCGGGAGTACAAGTATATATAAGAAGCTCACCTTGCCACAGCAGTGTTTAGCTGTCAATCTGGATTAGTCTGAGCAGAAAGTCACTGGGACTGAGACAGCCTCGGAGACTCCTCTGCAGGACCGCACCTCCGAGGCTTTAGGGCCCAACCGCAACAAGCCTGCGGAGACGCTTCACACACACCTCTTGCCGGCCGTGTTGCTTGGAGCCTGAAGGCCAGTGCGTTCACCTGGTTCTCAGAGCTTGGGCTCTGAGGCACGGGAGGCCCACTTATATAGGGCACCACCGCCCCGCCCCACGCTCCGCCCCGCCCCACATCCACGGACTACCTGCACCTCTCGGAGGCAGCCGGGCAGGAGCAGAGAGAAAGCGCCGTTTCACACTGCCATGCGGAATTCATGGTATGCAAGCGTTTCTCTCGTCAGCCAGGCTGCCTCACCGAGGCCTTACGGCTCAGTGGCTACACAAGCGAGCAGCTGACGCTCAGCAGGAGGGAGCCGTACACTGCAGACTTCATTCGAGGCGCTTAGAGGGCAGACGGACAGCACAAGCACGGGAAACACTTGGCAAGCACAGTCTCTGCAGCCACTCCAACACCTTGAATGATTTCTGTAATGAGGCGTCCTGCACTGCTCTCTTTCTCCCACGTTACCTGAATCCAGTGCCGACTTGCCTCTGCTGCTCTCATTTCACAGCATCTTCTCCACCTTCCCGTGTGCCTAGTGCCAAATTCGTCCGAGTCGAAGTCTGCCAGGTAGAGGGCGAACAGAGAGGACAGCCTTCTACTGGAATGTTTACTTAGATTTCCGTATCACAGAGGAGGAGGTTGCACGCAAGGGGTAGCAGCGTGGTCTTCTCTCAACGAGGGTCTCCTCAGTGACCTGTGGAATGCGTCCCAAGCAGTGTCTGGCGTAAGGCCCTCCCGCAGCAGTTCCTGACACTTGACTACAAAGACATCTTCAGGGCACTTCGAATACTCACCGGGACGAGGCAGCTCCGTGCTTCCTCTACCATCACGGTCAGTATACGATGCCCTCTCGCAGGACTACAAACCTATGGAGAAAACAAGCCCAGCACGAGAGGCTTTCTTCAGGGTGCTTGAATGCGCAAGTCTCAGGACTGCCAGTAAGCATTTAGCCTGAGAAACCCAGCAAAGGGTCGGTTTCTCCCCGCAGATCGCAGAGGTATGCTGCCCATGGTTAGTTCAGGTGGACAGACCTCCGGCCCCGAGCAGAGCTCTGTGCTCATGAACGGATGACCAGCTTGTAAGGAGCCCCGAAAGCAACTGCCCCCACATACAGCTCACGTCCTATTCACGGCGCACGCATCTCTTGGACGTCAAGCGCATTCACAGAGGACACGCCGCACACCTAGGTTTTTGCCATCCCGCTCTGCGTGAGGGAGCAGAAAGCAACCGAAAGGCTTAGGTCGTGAAGTTAGAGCTTGTGTACCCCGGAGAAGTTTCCGTTGCAGGTCTAAGTTCACCTTCACTAGCCCTAAAGAGCAGCGTACCTGACAGAGGCTCCCGGTGCTGCCTGCTTCAGGCCCTTCGAGCAGAACGCCCAGCCGTCCTGCTTCCAACGCTGTGCCGAAAGCAACTCGCTCTGCTTCCTCCCCTGAGGCTGGGCTGAAGACCTCTTCACACTCTCCCTGTGTCGGGGAGTACAAGTATATATAAGCAGCTCACCTTGCCACAGCAGTGTGTAGCTGTCAATCTGGATTTGTCTGAGCAGCAAGTCACTGGGGCTGAAACAGCCTCGGAGCCTCCTCTGCAGGACCGCACCTCCGAGGCTATAGGGCCCAACCGCAGCAAGCCTGCGGAGAGGCTTCACACACACCTCTTGCCGGCCGTGTTGCTTGGGGCCTGAAGGCCAGTGCGTGCACCTGGTTCTCAGAGCTTGGGCTCTGAATCACGGGAGGCCGACTTATATAGGGCACCACCGCCCCGACCCACGCTCCGCACAGCCCCACATCCACGGTCTACCTGCACCTCTCGGAGGCAGCCGGGCAGGAGCAGAGATAAAGCGCCTTTTCGCACTGCCACGCGGAATTCATGGTATGCAAGCGTTTCTCTCGTCAGCCAGGCAGCCTCACCGAGGCCTTACGGCTCAGTGGCTACACAAGCGAGCAGCTGACGCTCAGCAGGAGGGAGCCGTACACTGCAGACTTCATTCGAGGCGCTTAGAGGGCAGACGCACAGCACAGCACAGGCACGGAAAACACTAGGCAAGCTCAGTCTCCGCATCCACTCCGACACCTTGAATGATTCCTGTAATGAGGCGTCCTGCACTGCTCTCTTTCTCCCACGTTACCTGAATCCAGTGTCGACTTGCCTCTGCTCTCTCATTTCACAGCATCTTCTTCTACACCTTCCCGTGTGCCTAGTGCCAAATTCGTCCTAGTCGAAGTCTGCCAGGTAGAGGGCGAACAGAGAGGACAGCCTTCTACTGGAATGTTTACTTAGATCTCCGTATCACAGAGGAGGAGTTTGCACGCAAGGGGTAGCAGCGTGGTCCTCTCTCAACGAGGGTCTCCTCAGTGACCAATGGAATGCATCCCAAGCAGTGTCTGGCGTAAGGCCCTCCCGCAGCAGTTCCTGAGTCTTGACTGCAAAGGCATATTCAGGGCACTTCGATTACTCACCGGGACGAGGCACCTCCGTGCGTCCTCTTCCATCACCCTCAGTATACGATGCCCTCCCGCAGGACTACAAACCTATGGAGAAAACAAGCCCAGCACGAGAGGCTTTCTTCAGTGTGCCTGAATGCGCAAGTCTCAGGACTGCCCGTAAGTATTTAGCCTGAGAATTCCAGCAAAGCTTGGGTTTCTCCCCGCACATCGCAGAGGTATGCTGCCCATGGTTAGTTCAGGTGGACAGACCTCCGGCCCCGAGCAGAGCTCTGTGCTCATGAACGGATGATCAGCTTGTAAGGAGCCCCGAAAGCATCTGCCCCCACATACAGCTGCACGTCCTATTCACCGCGCACGCATCTCTTGGACGTCAAGCGCATTCACAGAGGACACCCCGCACACCTAGGTTTTTGCCATCCCGCTCTGCGTGAGGGAGCAGAAAGCAACCGAAAGGCTTAGGTCGTGAAGTTAGAGCTTGTGTACCGCGGAGCAGTTTCCGTTGCAGGTCTGAGTTCACCTTCACTAGCCCTAAAGAGCAGCGTACCTGACAGAGGCTCCCGGTGCTGCCTGCTTCAGGCCCGTCGAGCAGAACGCCCAGCCGTCCTGCTTCCAACGCTGTGCCAAAAGCAACTCGCTCTGCTTCCTCCCCTGAGGCTGGGCGGATGACCTCTTCACAGTATCCCTGTGTCCGGGAGTACAAGTATATATAAGAAGCTCACCTTGCCACAGCAGTGTTTAGCTGTCAATCTGGATTAGTCTGAGCAGAAAGTCACTGGGACTGAGACAGCCTCGGAGACTCCTCTGCAGGACCGCACCTCCGAGGCTTTAGGGCCCAACCGCAACAAGCCTGCGGAGACGCTTCACACACACCTCTTGCCGGCCGTGTTGCTTGGAGCCTGAAGGCCAGTGCGTTCACCTGGTTCTCAGAGCTTGGGCTCTGAGGCACGGGAGGCCCACTTATATAGGGCACCACCGCCCCGCCCCACGCTCCGCCCCGCCCCACATCCACGGACTACCTGCACCTCTCGGAGGCAGCCGGGCAGGAGCAGAGAGAAAGCGCCGTTTCACACTGCCATGCGGAATTCATGGTATGCAAGCGTTTCTCTCGTCAGCCAGGCTGCCTCACCGAGGCCTTACGGCTCAGTGGCTACACAAGCGAGCAGCTGACGCTCAGCAGGAGGGAGCCGTACACTGCAGACTTCATTCGAGGCGCTTAGAGGGCAGACGCACAGCACAGGCACGGAAAACACTTGGCAAGCACAGTCTCTGCAGCCACTCCAACACCTTGAATGATTTCTGTAATGAGGCGTCCTGCACTGCTCTCTTTCTCCCACGTTACCTGAATCCAGTGCCGACTTGCCTCTGCTGCTCTCATTTCACAGCATCTTCTACACCTTCCCGTGTGCCTAGTGCCAAATTCGTCCTAGTCGAAGTCTGCCAGGTAGAGGGCGAACAGAGAGGACAGCCTTCTACTGGAATGTTTACTTAGATTTCCGTATCACAGAGGAGGAGGTTGCACGCAAGGGGTAGCAGCGTGGTCTTCTCTCAACGAGGGTCTCCTCAGTGACCTGTGGAATGCGTCCCAAGCAGTGTCTGGCGTAAGGCCCTCCCGCAGCAGTTCCTGACACTTGACTACAAAGACATCTTCAGGGCACTTCGAATACTCACCGGGACGAGGCAGCTCCGTGCTTCCTCTACCATCACGGTCAGTATACGATGCCCTCTCGCAGGACTACAAACCTATGGAGAAAACAAGCCCAGCACGAGAGGCTTTCTTCAGGGTGCTTGAATGCGCAAGTCTCAGGACTGCCAGTAAGCATTTAGCCTGAGAAACCCAGCAAAGGGTCGGTTTCTCCCCGCAGATCGCAGAGGTATGCTGCCCATGGTTAGTTCAGGTGGACAGACCTCCGGCCCCGAGCAGAGCTCTGTGCTCATGAACGGATGACCAGCTTGTAAGGAGCCCCGAAAGCAACTGCCCCCACATACAGCTCACGTCCTATTCACGGCGCACGCATCTCTTGGACGTCAAGCGCATTCACAGAGGACACGCCGCACACCTAGGTTTTTGCCATCCCGCTCTGCGTGAGGGAGCAGAAAGCAACCGAAAGGCTTAGGTCGTGAAGTTAGAGCTTGTGTACCCCGGAGAAGTTTCCGTTGCAGGTCTAAGTTCACCTTCACTAGCCCTAAAGAGCAGCGTACCTGACAGAGGCTCCCGGTGCTGCCTGCTTCAGGCCCTTCGAGCAGAACGCCCAGCCGTCCTGCTTCCAACGCTGTGCCGAAAGCAACTCGCTCTGCTTCCTCCCCTGAGGCTGGGCTGAAGACCTCTTCACACTCTCCCTGTGTCGGGGAGTACAAGTATATATAAGCAGCTCACCTTGCCACAGCAGTGTGTAGCTGTCAATCTGGATTTGTCTGAGCAGCAAGTCACTGGGGCTGAAACAGCCTCGGAGCCTCCTCTGCAGGACCGCACCTCCGAGGCTATAGGGCCCAACCGCAGCAAGCCTGCGGAGAGGCTTCACACACACCTCTTGCCGGCCGTGTTGCTTGGGGCCTGAAGGCCAGTGCGTGCACCTGGTTCTCAGAGCTTGGGCTCTGAATCACGGGAGGCCGACTTATATAGGGCACCACCGCCCCGACCCACGCTCCGCACAGCCCCACATCCACGGTCTACCTGCACCTCTCGGAGGCAGCCGGGCAGGAGCAGAGATAAAGCGCCTTTTCGCACTGCCACGCGGAATTCATGGTATGCAAGCGTTTCTCTCGTCAGCCAGGCAGCCTCACCGAGGCCTTACGGCTCAGTGGCTACACAAGCGAGCAGCTGACGCTCAGCAGGAGGGAGCCGTACACTGCAGACTTCATTCGAGGCGCTTAGAGGGCAGACGCACAGCACAGCACAGGCACGGAAAACACTAGGCAAGCTCAGTCTCCGCATCCACTCCGACACCTTGAATGATTCCTGTAATGAGGCGTCCTGCACTGCTCTCTTTCTCCCACGTTACCTGAATCCAGTGTCGACTTGCCTCTGCTCTCTCATTTCACAGCATCTTCTTCTACACCTTCCCGTGTGCCTAGTGCCAAATTCGTCCTAGTCGAAGTCTGCCAGGTAGAGGGCGAACAGAGAGGACAGCCTTCTACTGGAATGTTTACTTAGATCTCCGTATCACAGAGGAGGAGTTTGCACGCAAGGGGTAGCAGCGTGGTCCTCTCTCAACGAGGGTCTCCTCAGTGACCAATGGAATGCATCCCAAGCAGTGTCTGGCGTAAGGCCCTCCCGCAGCAGTTCCTGAGTCTTGACTGCAAAGGCATATTCAGGGCACTTCGATTACTCACCGGGACGAGGCACCTCCGTGCGTCCTCTTCCATCACCCTCAGTATACGATGCCCTCCCGCAGGACTACAAACCTATGGAGAAAACAAGCCCAGCACGAGAGGCTTTCTTCAGTGTGCCTGAATGCGCAAGTCTCAGGACTGCCCGTAAGTATTTAGCCTGAGAATTCCAGCAAAGCTTGGGTTTCTCCCCGCACATCGCAGAGGTATGCTGCCCATGGTTAGTTCAGGTGGACAGACCTCCGGCCCCGAGCAGAGCTCTGTGCTCATGAACGGATGATCAGCTTGTAAGGAGCCCCGAAAGCATCTGCCCCCACATACAGCTGCACGTCCTATTCACCGCGCACGCATCTCTTGGACGTCAAGCGCATTCACAGAGGACACCCCGCACACCTAGGTTTTTGCCATCCCGCTCTGCGTGAGGGAGCAGAAAGCAACCGAAAGGCTTAGGTCGTGAAGTTAGAGCTTGTGTACCGCGGAGCAGTTTCCGTTGCAGGTCTGAGTTCACCTTCACTAGCCCTAAAGAGCAGCGTACCTGACAGAGGCTCCCGGTGCTGCCTGCTTCAGGCCCGTCGAGCAGAACGCCCAGCCGTCCTGCTTCCAACGCTGTGCCAAAAGCAACTCGCTCTGCTTCCTCCCCTGAGGCTGGGCGGATGACCTCTTCACAGTATCCCTGTGTCCGGGAGTACAAGTATATATAAGAAGCTCACCTTGCCACAGCAGTGTTTAGCTGTCAATCTGGATTAGTCTGAGCAGAAAGTCACTGGGACTGAGACAGCCTCGGAGACTCCTCTGCAGGACCGCACCTCCGAGGCTTTAGGGCCCAACCGCAACAAGCCTGCGGAGACGCTTCACACACACCTCTTGCCGGCCGTGTTGCTTGGAGCCTGAAGGCCAGTGCGTTCACCTGGTTCTCAGAGCTTGGGCTCTGAGGCACGGGAGGCCCACTTATATAGGGCACCACCGCCCCGCCCCACGCTCCGCCCCGCCCCACATCCACGGACTACCTGCACCTCTCGGAGGCAGCCGGGCAGGAGCAGAGAGAAAGCGCCGTTTCACACTGCCAAGCGGAATTCATGGTATGCAAGCGTTTCTCTCGTCAGCCAGACTGCCTCACCGAGGCCTTACGGCTCAGTGGCTACACAAGCGAGCAGCTGCCGCTCAGCAGGAGGGAGCCGTACACTGCAGACTTCATTCGAGACGCTTAGAGGGCAGACGCACAGCAAAGGCACGGAAAACACTTGGCAAGCACAGTCTCTGCAGCCACTCCAACACCTTGAATGATTTCTGTAATGAGGCGTCCTGCACTGCTCTCTTTCTCCCACGTTACCTGAATCCAGTGCCGACTTGCCTCTGCTGCTCTCATTTCACAGCATCTTCTCCACCTTCCCGTGTGCCTAGTGCCAAATTCGTCCTAGTCGAAGTCTGCCAGGTAGAGGGCGAACAGAGAGGACAGCCTTCTACTGGAATGTTTACTTAGATTTCCGTATCACAGAGGAGGAGGTTGCACGCAAGGGGTAGCAGCGTGGTCTTCTCTCAACGAGGGTCTCCTCAGTGACCTGTGGAATGCGTCCCAAGCAGTGTCTGGCGTAAGGCCCTCCCGCAGCAGTTCCTGACACTTGACTACAAAGACATCTTCAGGGCACTTCGAATACTCACCGGGACGAGGCAGCTCCGTGCTTCCTCTACCATCACGGTCAGTATACGATGCCCTCTCGCAGGACTACAAACCTATGGAGAAAACAAGCCCAGCACGAGAGGCTTTCTTCAGGGTGCTTGAATGCGCAAGTCTCAGGACTGCCAGTAAGCATTTAGCCTGAGAAACCCAGCAAAGGGTCGGTTTCTCCCCGCAGATCGCAGAGGTATGCTGCCCATGGTTAGTTCAGGTGGACAGACCTCCGGCCCCGAGCAGAGCTCTGTGCTCATGAACGGATGACCAGCTTGTAAGGAGCCCCGAAAGCAACTGCCCCCACATACAGCTCACGTCCTATTCACGGCGCACGCATCTCTTGGACGTCAAGCGCATTCACAGAGGACACGCCGCACACCTAGGTTTTTGCCATCCCGCTCTGCGTGAGGGAGCAGAAAGCAACCGAAAGGCTTAGGTCGTGAAGTTAGAGCTTGTGTACCCCGGAGAAGTTTCCGTTGCAGGTCTAAGTTCACCTTCACTAGCCCTAAAGAGCAGCGTACCTGACAGAGGCTCCCGGTGCTGCCTGCTTCAGGCCCTTCGAGCAGAACGCCCAGCCGTCCTGCTTCCAACGCTGTGCCGAAAGCAACTCGCTCTGCTTCCTCCCCTGAGGCTGGGCTGAAGACCTCTTCACACTCTCCCTGTGTCGGGGAGTACAAGTATATATAAGCAGCTCACCTTGCCACAGCAGTGTGTAGCTGTCAATCTGGATTTGTCTGAGCAGCAAGTCACTGGGGCTGAAACAGCCTCGGAGCCTCCTCTGCAGGACCGCACCTCCGAGGCTATAGGGCCCAACCGCAGCAAGCCTGCGGAGAGGCTTCACACACACCTCTTGCCGGCCGTGTTGCTTGGGGCCTGAAGGCCAGTGCGTGCACCTGGTTCTCAGAGCTTGGGCTCTGAATCACGGGAGGCCGACTTATATAGGGCACCACCGCCCCGACCCACGCTCCGCACAGCCCCACATCCACGGTCTACCTGCACCTCTCGGAGGCAGCCGGGCAGGAGCAGAGATAAAGCGCCTTTTCGCACTGCCACGCGGAATTCATGGTATGCAAGCGTTTCTCTCGTCAGCCAGGCAGCCTCACCGAGGCCTTACGGCTCAGTGGCTACACAAGCGAGCAGCTGACGCTCAGCAGGAGGGAGCCGTACACTGCAGACTTCATTCGAGGCGCTTAGAGGGCAGACGCACAGCACAGCACAGGCACGGAAAACACTAGGCAAGCTCAGTCTCCGCATCCACTCCGACACCTTGAATGATTCCTGTAATGAGGCGTCCTGCACTGCTCTCTTTCTCCCACGTTACCTGAATCCAGTGTCGACTTGCCTCTGCTCTCTCATTTCACAGCATCTTCTTCTACACCTTCCCGTGTGCCTAGTGCCAAATTCGTCCTAGTCGAAGTCTGCCAGGTAGAGGGCGAACAGAGAGGACAGCCTTCTACTGGAATGTTTACTTAGATCTCCGTATCACAGAGGAGGAGTTTGCACGCAAGGGGTAGCAGCGTGGTCCTCTCTCAACGAGGGTCTCCTCAGTGACCAATGGAATGCATCCCAAGCAGTGTCTGGCGTAAGGCCCTCCCGCAGCAGTTCCTGAGTCTTGACTGCAAAGGCATATTCAGGGCACTTCGATTACTCACCGGGACGAGGCACCTCCGTGCGTCCTCTTCCATCACCCTCAGTATACGATGCCCTCCCGCAGGACTACAAACCTATGGAGAAAACAAGCCCAGCACGAGAGGCTTTCTTCAGTGTGCCTGAATGCGCAAGTCTCAGGACTGCCCGTAAGTATTTAGCCTGAGAATTCCAGCAAAGCTTGGGTTTCTCCCCGCACATCGCAGAGGTATGCTGCCCATGGTTAGTTCAGGTGGACAGACCTCCGGCCCCGAGCAGAGCTCTGTGCTCATGAACGGATGATCAGCTTGTAAGGAGCCCCGAAAGCATCTGCCCCCACATACAGCTGCACGTCCTATTCACCGCGCACGCATCTCTTGGACGTCAAGCGCATTCACAGAGGACACCCCGCACACCTAGGTTTTTGCCATCCCGCTCTGCGTGAGGGAGCAGAAAGCAACCGAAAGGCTTAGGTCGTGAAGTTAGAGCTTGTGTACCGCGGAGCAGTTTCCGTTGCAGGTCTGAGTTCACCTTCACTAGCCCTAAAGAGCAGCGTACCTGACAGAGGCTCCCGGTGCTGCCTGCTTCAGGCCCGTCGAGCAGAACGCCCAGCCGTCCTGCTTCCAACGCTGTGCCAAAAGCAACTCGCTCTGCTTCCTCCCCTGAGGCTGGGCGGATGACCTCTTCACAGTATCCCTGTGTCCGGGAGTACAAGTATATATAAGAAGCTCACCTTGCCACAGCAGTGTTTAGCTGTCAATCTGGATTAGTCTGAGCAGAAAGTCACTGGGACTGAGACAGCCTCGGAGACTCCTCTGCAGGACCGCACCTCCGAGGCTTTAGGGCCCAACCGCAACAAGCCTGCGGAGACGCTTCACACACACCTCTTGCCGGCCGTGTTGCTTGGAGCCTGAAGGCCAGTGCGTTCACCTGGTTCTCAGAGCTTGGGCTCTGAGGCACGGGAGGCCCACTTATATAGGGCACCACCGCCCCGCCCCACGCTCCGCCCCGCCCCACATCCACGGACTACCTGCACCTCTCGGAGGCAGCCGGGCAGGAGCAGAGAGAAAGCGCCGTTTCACACTGCCACGCGGAATTCATGGTATGCAAGCGTTTCTCTCGTCAGCCAGGCTGCCTCACCGAGGCCTTACGGCTCAGTGGCTACACAAGCGAGCAGCTGACGCTCAGCAGGAGGGAGCCGTACACTGCAGACTTCATTCGAGGCGCTTAGAGGGCAGACGCACAGCACAGGCACGGAAAACACTTGGCAAGCACAGTCTCTGCAGCCACTCCAACACCTTGAATGATTTCTGTAATGAGGCGTCCTGCACTGCTCTCTTTCTCCCACGTTACCTGAATCCAGTGCCGACTTGCCTCTGCTGCTCTCATTTCACAGCATCTTCTACACCTTCCCGTGTGCCTAGTGCCAAATTCGTCCTAGTCGAAGTCTGCCAGGTAGAGGGCGAACAGAGAGGACAGCCTTCTACTGGAATGTTTACTTAGATTTCCGTATCACAGAGGAGGAGGTTGCACGCAAGGGGTAGCAGCGTGGTCTTCTCTCAACGAGGGTCTCCTCAGTGACCTGTGGAATGCGTCCCAAGCAGTGTCTGGCGTAAGGCCCTCCCGCAGCAGTTCCTGACACTTGACTACAAAGACATCTTCAGGGCACTTCGAATACTCACCGGGACGAGGCAGCTCCGTGCTTCCTCTACCATCACGGTCAGTATACGATGCCCTCTCGCAGGACTACAAACCTATGGAGAAAACAAGCCCAGCACGAGAGGCTTTCTTCAGGGTGCTTGAATGCGCAAGTCTCAGGACTGCCAGTAAGCATTTAGCCTGAGAAACCCAGCAAAGGGTCGGTTTCTCCCCGCAGATCGCAGAGGTATGCTGCCCATGGTTAGTTCAGGTGGACAGACCTCCGGCCCCGAGCAGAGCTCTGTGCTCATGAACGGATGACCAGCTTGTAAGGAGCCCCGAAAGCAACTGCCCCCACATACAGCTCACGTCCTATTCACGGCGCACGCATCTCTTGGACGTCAAGCGCATTCACAGAGGACACGCCGCACACCTAGGTTTTTGCCATCCCGCTCTGCGTGAGGGAGCAGAAAGCAACCGAAAGGCTTAGGTCGTGAAGTTAGAGCTTGTGTACCCCGGAGAAGTTTCCGTTGCAGGTCTAAGTTCACCTTCACTAGCCCTAAAGAGCAGCGTACCTGACAGAGGCTCCCGGTGCTGCCTGCTTCAGGCCCTTCGAGCAGAACGCCCAGCCGTCCTGCTTCCAACGCTGTGCCGAAAGCAACTCGCTCTGCTTCCTCCCCTGAGGCTGGGCTGAAGACCTCTTCACACTCTCCCTGTGTCGGGGAGTACAAGTATATATAAGCAGCTCACCTTGCCACAGCAGTGTGTAGCTGTCAATCTGGATTTGTCTGAGCAGCAAGTCACTGGGGCTGAAACAGCCTCGGAGCCTCCTCTGCAGGACCGCACCTCCGAGGCTATAGGGCCCAACCGCAGCAAGCCTGCGGAGAGGCTTCACACACACCTCTTGCCGGCCGTGTTGCTTGGGGCCTGAAGGCCAGTGCGTGCACCTGGTTCTCAGAGCTTGGGCTCTGAATCACGGGAGGCCGACTTATATAGGGCACCACCGCCCCGACCCACGCTCCGCACAGCCCCACATCCACGGTCTACCTGCACCTCTCGGAGGCAGCCGGGCAGGAGCAGAGATAAAGCGCCTTTTCGCACTGCCACGCGGAATTCATGGTATGCAAGCGTTTCTCTCGTCAGCCAGGCAGCCTCACCGAGGCCTTACGGCTCAGTGGCTACACAAGCGAGCAGCTGACGCTCAGCAGGAGGGAGCCGTACACTGCAGACTTCATTCGAGGCGCTTAGAGGGCAGACGCACAGCACAGCACAGGCACGGAAAACACTAGGCAAGCTCAGTCTCCGCATCCACTCCGACACCTTGAATGATTCCTGTAATGAGGCGTCCTGCACTGCTCTCTTTCTCCCACGTTACCTGAATCCAGTGTCGACTTGCCTCTGCTCTCTCATTTCACAGCATCTTCTTCTACACCTTCCCGTGTGCCTAGTGCCAAATTCGTCCTAGTCGAAGTCTGCCAGGTAGAGGGCGAACAGAGAGGACAGCCTTCTACTGGAATGTTTACTTAGATCTCCGTATCACAGAGGAGGAGTTTGCACGCAAGGGGTAGCAGCGTGGTCCTCTCTCAACGAGGGTCTCCTCAGTGACCAATGGAATGCATCCCAAGCAGTGTCTGGCGTAAGGCCCTCCCGCAGCAGTTCCTGAGTCTTGACTGCAAAGGCATATTCAGGGCACTTCGATTACTCACCGGGACGAGGCACCTCCGTGCGTCCTCTTCCATCACCCTCAGTATACGATGCCCTCCCGCAGGACTACAAACCTATGGAGAAAACAAGCCCAGCACGAGAGGCTTTCTTCAGTGTGCCTGAATGCGCAAGTCTCAGGACTGCCCGTAAGTATTTAGCCTGAGAATTCCAGCAAAGCTTGGGTTTCTCCCCGCACATCGCAGAGGTATGCTGCCCATGGTTAGTTCAGGTGGACAGACCTCCGGCCCCGAGCAGAGCTCTGTGCTCATGAACGGATGATCAGCTTGTAAGGAGCCCCGAAAGCATCTGCCCCCACATACAGCTGCACGTCCTATTCACCGCGCACGCATCTCTTGGACGTCAAGCGCATTCACAGAGGACACCCCGCACACCTAGGTTTTTGCCATCCCGCTCTGCGTGAGGGAGCAGAAAGCAACCGAAAGGCTTAGGTCGTGAAGTTAGAGCTTGTGTACCGCGGAGCAGTTTCCGTTGCAGGTCTGAGTTCACCTTCACTAGCCCTAAAGAGCAGCGTACCTGACAGAGGCTCCCGGTGCTGCCTGCTTCAGGCCCGTCGAGCAGAACGCCCAGCCGTCCTGCTTCCAACGCTGTGCCAAAAGCAACTCGCTCTGCTTCCTCCCCTGAGGCTGGGCGGATGACCTCTTCACAGTATCCCTGTGTCCGGGAGTACAAGTATATATAAGAAGCTCACCTTGCCACAGCAGTGTTTAGCTGTCAATCTGGATTAGTCTGAGCAGAAAGTCACTGGGACTGAGACAGCCTCGGAGACTCCTCTGCAGGACCGCACCTCCGAGGCTTTAGGGCCCAACCGCAACAAGCCTGCGGAGACGCTTCACACACACCTCTTGCCGGCCGTGTTGCTTGGAGCCTGAAGGCCAGTGCGTTCACCTGGTTCTCAGAGCTTGGGCTCTGAGGCACGGGAGGCCCACTTATATAGGGCACCACCGCCCCGCCCCACGCTCCGCCCCGCCCCACATCCACGGACTACCTGCACCTCTCGGAGGCAGCCGGGCAGGAGCAGAGAGAAAGCGCCGTTTCACACTGCCACGCGGAATTCATGGTATGCAAGCGTTTCTCTCGTCAGCCAGGCTGCCTCACCGAGGCCTTACGGCTCAGTGGCTACACAAGCGAGCAGCTGACGCTCAGCAGGAGGGAGCCGTACACTGCAGACTTCATTCGAGGCGCTTAGAGGGCAGACGCACAGCACAGGCACGGAAAACACTTGGCAAGCACAGTCTCTGCAGCCACTCCAACACCTTGAATGATTTCTGTAATGAGGCGTCCTGCACTGCTCTCTTTCTCCCACGTTACCTGAATCCAGTGCCGACTTGCCTCTGCTGCTCTCATTTCACAGCATCTTCTACACCTTCCCGTGTGCCTAGTGCCAAATTCGTCCTAGTCGAAGTCTGCCAGGTAGAGGGCGAACAGAGAGGACAGCCTTCTACTGGAATGTTTACTTAGATTTCCGTATCACAGAGGAGGAGGTTGCACGCAAGGGGTAGCAGCGTGGTCTTCTCTCAACGAGGGTCTCCTCAGTGACCTGTGGAATGCGTCCCAAGCAGTGTCTGGCGTAAGGCCCTCCCGCAGCAGTTCCTGACACTTGACTACAAAGACATCTTCAGGGCACTTCGAATACTCACCGGGACGAGGCAGCTCCGTGCTTCCTCTACCATCACGGTCAGTATACGATGCCCTCTCGCAGGACTACAAACCTATGGAGAAAACAAGCCCAGCACGAGAGGCTTTCTTCAGGGTGCTTGAATGCGCAAGTCTCAGGACTGCCAGTAAGCATTTAGCCTGAGAAACCCAGCAAAGGGTCGGTTTCTCCCCGCAGATCGCAGAGGTATGCTGCCCATGGTTAGTTCAGGTGGACAGACCTCCGGCCCCGAGCAGAGCTCTGTGCTCATGAACGGATGACCAGCTTGTAAGGAGCCCCGAAAGCAACTGCCCCCACATACAGCTCACGTCCTATTCACGGCGCACGCATCTCTTGGACGTCAAGCGCATTCACAGAGGACACGCCGCACACCTAGGTTTTTGCCATCCCGCTCTGCGTGAGGGAGCAGAAAGCAACCGAAAGGCTTAGGTCGTGAAGTTAGAGCTTGTGTACCCCGGAGAAGTTTCCGTTGCAGGTCTAAGTTCACCTTCACTAGCCCTAAAGAGCAGCGTACCTGACAGAGGCTCCCGGTGCTGCCTGCTTCAGGCCCTTCGAGCAGAACGCCCAGCCGTCCTGCTTCCAACGCTGTGCCGAAAGCAACTCGCTCTGCTTCCTCCCCTGAGGCTGGGCTGAAGACCTCTTCACACTCTCCCTGTGTCGGGGAGTACAAGTATATATAAGCAGCTCACCTTGCCACAGCAGTGTGTAGCTGTCAATCTGGATTTGTCTGAGCAGCAAGTCACTGGGGCTGAAACAGCCTCGGAGCCTCCTCTGCAGGACCGCACCTCCGAGGCTATAGGGCCCAACCGCAGCAAGCCTGCGGAGAGGCTTCACACACACCTCTTGCCGGCCGTGTTGCTTGGGGCCTGAAGGCCAGTGCGTGCACCTGGTTCTCAGAGCTTGGGCTCTGAATCACGGGAGGCCGACTTATATAGGGCACCACCGCCCCGACCCACGCTCCGCACAGCCCCACATCCACGGTCTACCTGCACCTCTCGGAGGCAGCCGGGCAGGAGCAGAGATAAAGCGCCTTTTCGCACTGCCACGCGGAATTCATGGTATGCAAGCGTTTCTCTCGTCAGCCAGGCAGCCTCACCGAGGCCTTACGGCTCAGTGGCTACACAAGCGAGCAGCTGACGCTCAGCAGGAGGGAGCCGTACACTGCAGACTTCATTCGAGGCGCTTAGAGGGCAGACGCACAGCACAGCACAGGCACGGAAAACACTAGGCAAGCTCAGTCTCCGCATCCACTCCGACACCTTGAATGATTCCTGTAATGAGGCGTCCTGCACTGCTCTCTTTCTCCCACGTTACCTGAATCCAGTGTCGACTTGCCTCTGCTCTCTCATTTCACAGCATCTTCTTCTACACCTTCCCGTGTGCCTAGTGCCAAATTCGTCCTAGTCGAAGTCTGCCAGGTAGAGGGCGAACAGAGAGGACAGCCTTCTACTGGAATGTTTACTTAGATCTCCGTATCACAGAGGAGGAGTTTGCACGCAAGGGGTAGCAGCGTGGTCCTCTCTCAACGAGGGTCTCCTCAGTGACCAATGGAATGCATCCCAAGCAGTGTCTGGCGTAAGGCCCTCCCGCAGCAGTTCCTGAGTCTTGACTGCAAAGGCATATTCAGGGCACTTCGATTACTCACCGGGACGAGGCACCTCCGTGCGTCCTCTTCCATCACCCTCAGTATACGATGCCCTCCCGCAGGACTACAAACCTATGGAGAAAACAAGCCCAGCACGAGAGGCTTTCTTCAGTGTGCCTGAATGCGCAAGTCTCAGGACTGCCCGTAAGTATTTAGCCTGAGAATTCCAGCAAAGCTTGGGTTTCTCCCCGCACATCGCAGAGGTATGCTGCCCATGGTTAGTTCAGGTGGACAGACCTCCGGCCCCGAGCAGAGCTCTGTGCTCATGAACGGATGATCAGCTTGTAAGGAGCCCCGAAAGCATCTGCCCCCACATACAGCTGCACGTCCTATTCACCGCGCACGCATCTCTTGGACGTCAAGCGCATTCACAGAGGACACCCCGCACACCTAGGTTTTTGCCATCCCGCTCTGCGTGAGGGAGCAGAAAGCAACCGAAAGGCTTAGGTCGTGAAGTTAGAGCTTGTGTACCGCGGAGCAGTTTCCGTTGCAGGTCTGAGTTCACCTTCACTAGCCCTAAAGAGCAGCGTACCTGACAGAGGCTCCCGGTGCTGCCTGCTTCAGGCCCGTCGAGCAGAACGCCCAGCCGTCCTGCTTCCAACGCTGTGCCAAAAGCAACTCGCTCTGCTTCCTCCCCTGAGGCTGGGCGGATGACCTCTTCACAGTATCCCTGTGTCCGGGAGTACAAGTATATATAAGAAGCTCACCTTGCCACAGCAGTGTTTAGCTGTCAATCTGGATTAGTCTGAGCAGAAAGTCACTGGGACTGAGACAGCCTCGGAGACTCCTCTGCAGGACCGCACCTCCGAGGCTTTAGGGCCCAACCGCAACAAGCCTGCGGAGACGCTTCACACACACCTCTTGCCGGCCGTGTTGCTTGGAGCCTGAAGGCCAGTGCGTTCACCTGGTTCTCAGAGCTTGGGCTCTGAGGCACGGGAGGCCCACTTATATAGGGCACCACCGCCCCGCCCCACGCTCCGCCCCGCCCCACATCCACGGACTACCTGCACCTCTCGGAGGCAGCCGGGCAGGAGCAGAGAGAAAGCGCCGTTTCACACTGCCACGCGGAATTCATGGTATGCAAGCGTTTCTCTCGTCAGCCAGGCTGCCTCACCGAGGCCTTACGGCTCAGTGGCTACACAAGCGAGCAGCTGACGCTCAGCAGGAGGGAGCCGTACACTGCAGACTTCATTCGAGGCGCTTAGAGGGCAGACGCACAGCACAGGCACGGAAAACACTTGGCAAGCACAGTCTCTGCAGCCACTCCAACACCTTGAATGATTTCTGTAATGAGGCGTCCTGCACTGCTCTCTTTCTCCCACGTTACCTGAATCCAGTGCCGACTTGCCTCTGCTGCTCTCATTTCACAGCATCTTCTACACCTTCCCGTGTGCCTAGTGCCAAATTCGTCCTAGTCGAAGTCTGCCAGGTAGAGGGCGAACAGAGAGGACAGCCTTCTACTGGAATGTTTACTTAGATTTCCGTATCACAGAGGAGGAGGTTGCACGCAAGGGGTAGCAGCGTGGTCTTCTCTCAACGAGGGTCTCCTCAGTGACCTGTGGAATGCGTCCCAAGCAGTGTCTGGCGTAAGGCCCTCCCGCAGCAGTTCCTGACACTTGACTACAAAGACATCTTCAGGGCACTTCGAATACTCACCGGGACGAGGCAGCTCCGTGCTTCCTCTACCATCACGGTCAGTATACGATGCCCTCTCGCAGGACTACAAACCTATGGAGAAAACAAGCCCAGCACGAGAGGCTTTCTTCAGGGTGCTTGAATGCGCAAGTCTCAGGACTGCCAGTAAGCATTTAGCCTGAGAAACCCAGCAAAGGGTCGGTTTCTCCCCGCAGATCGCAGAGGTATGCTGCCCATGGTTAGTTCAGGTGGACAGACCTCCGGCCCCGAGCAGAGCTCTGTGCTCATGAACGGATGACCAGCTTGTAAGGAGCCCCGAAAGCAACTGCCCCCACATACAGCTCACGTCCTATTCACGGCGCACGCATCTCTTGGACGTCAAGCGCATTCACAGAGGACACGCCGCACACCTAGGTTTTTGCCATCCCGCTCTGCGTGAGGGAGCAGAAAGCAACCGAAAGGCTTAGGTCGTGAAGTTAGAGCTTGTGTACCCCGGAGAAGTTTCCGTTGCAGGTCTAAGTTCACCTTCACTAGCCCTAAAGAGCAGCGTACCTGACAGAGGCTCCCGGTGCTGCCTGCTTCAGGCCCTTCGAGCAGAACGCCCAGCCGTCCTGCTTCCAACGCTGTGCCGAAAGCAACTCGCTCTGCTTCCTCCCCTGAGGCTGGGCTGAAGACCTCTTCACACTCTCCCTGTGTCGGGGAGTACAAGTATATATAAGCAGCTCACCTTGCCACAGCAGTGTGTAGCTGTCAATCTGGATTTGTCTGAGCAGCAAGTCACTGGGGCTGAAACAGCCTCGGAGCCTCCTCTGCAGGACCGCACCTCCGAGGCTATAGGGCCCAACCGCAGCAAGCCTGCGGAGAGGCTTCACACACACCTCTTGCCGGCCGTGTTGCTTGGGGCCTGAAGGCCAGTGCGTGCACCTGGTTCTCAGAGCTTGGGCTCTGAATCACGGGAGGCCGACTTATATAGGGCACCACCGCCCCGACCCACGCTCCGCACAGCCCCACATCCACGGTCTACCTGCACCTCTCGGAGGCAGCCGGGCAGGAGCAGAGATAAAGCGCCTTTTCGCACTGCCACGCGGAATTCATGGTATGCAAGCGTTTCTCTCGTCAGCCAGGCAGCCTCACCGAGGCCTTACGGCTCAGTGGCTACACAAGCGAGCAGCTGACGCTCAGCAGGAGGGAGCCGTACACTGCAGACTTCATTCGAGGCGCTTAGAGGGCAGACGCACAGCACAGCACAGGCACGGAAAACACTAGGCAAGCTCAGTCTCCGCATCCACTCCGACACCTTGAATGATTCCTGTAATGAGGCGTCCTGCACTGCTCTCTTTCTCCCACGTTACCTGAATCCAGTGTCGACTTGCCTCTGCTCTCTCATTTCACAGCATCTTCTTCTACACCTTCCCGTGTGCCTAGTGCCAAATTCGTCCTAGTCGAAGTCTGCCAGGTAGAGGGCGAACAGAGAGGACAGCCTTCTACTGGAATGTTTACTTAGATCTCCGTATCACAGAGGAGGAGTTTGCACGCAAGGGGTAGCAGCGTGGTCCTCTCTCAACGAGGGTCTCCTCAGTGACCAATGGAATGCATCCCAAGCAGTGTCTGGCGTAAGGCCCTCCCGCAGCAGTTCCTGAGTCTTGACTGCAAAGGCATATTCAGGGCACTTCGATTACTCACCGGGACGAGGCACCTCCGTGCGTCCTCTTCCATCACCCTCAGTATACGATGCCCTCCCGCAGGACTACAAACCTATGGAGAAAACAAGCCCAGCACGAGAGGCTTTCTTCAGTGTGCCTGAATGCGCAAGTCTCAGGACTGCCCGTAAGTATTTAGCCTGAGAATTCCAGCAAAGCTTGGGTTTCTCCCCGCACATCGCAGAGGTATGCTGCCCATGGTTAGTTCAGGTGGACAGACCTCCGGCCCCGAGCAGAGCTCTGTGCTCATGAACGGATGATCAGCTTGTAAGGAGCCCCGAAAGCATCTGCCCCCACATACAGCTGCACGTCCTATTCACCGCGCACGCATCTCTTGGACGTCAAGCGCATTCACAGAGGACACCCCGCACACCTAGGTTTTTGCCATCCCGCTCTGCGTGAGGGAGCAGAAAGCAACCGAAAGGCTTAGGTCGTGAAGTTAGAGCTTGTGTACCGCGGAGCAGTTTCCGTTGCAGGTCTGAGTTCACCTTCACTAGCCCTAAAGAGCAGCGTACCTGACAGAGGCTCCCGGTGCTGCCTGCTTCAGGCCCGTCGAGCAGAACGCCCAGCCGTCCTGCTTCCAACGCTGTGCCAAAAGCAACTCGCTCTGCTTCCTCCCCTGAGGCTGGGCGGATGACCTCTTCACAGTATCCCTGTGTCCGGGAGTACAAGTATATATAAGAAGCTCACCTTGCCACAGCAGTGTTTAGCTGTCAATCTGGATTAGTCTGAGCAGAAAGTCACTGGGACTGAGACAGCCTCGGAGACTCCTCTGCAGGACCGCACCTCCGAGGCTTTAGGGCCCAACCGCAACAAGCCTGCGGAGACGCTTCACACACACCTCTTGCCGGCCGTGTTGCTTGGAGCCTGAAGGCCAGTGCGTTCACCTGGTTCTCAGAGCTTGGGCTCTGAGGCACGGGAGGCCCACTTATATAGGGCACCACCGCCCCGCCCCACGCTCCGCCCCGCCCCACATCCACGGACTACCTGCACCTCTCGGAGGCAGCCGGGCAGGAGCAGAGAGAAAGCGCCGTTTCACACTGCCACGCGGAATTCATGGTATGCAAGCGTTTCTCTCGTCAGCCAGGCTGCCTCACCGAGGCCTTACGGCTCAGTGGCTACACAAGCGAGCAGCTGACGCTCAGCAGGAGGGAGCCGTACACTGCAGACTTCATTCGAGGCGCTTAGAGGGCAGACGCACAGCACAGGCACGGAAAACACTTGGCAAGCACAGTCTCTGCAGCCACTCCAACACCTTGAATGATTTCTGTAATGAGGCGTCCTGCACTGCTCTCTTTCTCCCACGTTACCTGAATCCAGTGCCGACTTGCCTCTGCTGCTCTCATTTCACAGCATCTTCTACACCTTCCCGTGTGCCTAGTGCCAAATTCGTCCTAGTCGAAGTCTGCCAGGTAGAGGGCGAACAGAGAGGACAGCCTTCTACTGGAATGTTTACTTAGATTTCCGTATCACAGAGGAGGAGGTTGCACGCAAGGGGTAGCAGCGTGGTCTTCTCTCAACGAGGGTCTCCTCAGTGACCTGTGGAATGCGTCCCAAGCAGTGTCTGGCGTAAGGCCCTCCCGCAGCAGTTCCTGACACTTGACTACAAAGACATCTTCAGGGCACTTCGAATACTCACCGGGACGAGGCAGCTCCGTGCTTCCTCTACCATCACGGTCAGTATACGATGCCCTCTCGCAGGACTACAAACCTATGGAGAAAACAAGCCCAGCACGAGAGGCTTTCTTCAGGGTGCTTGAATGCGCAAGTCTCAGGACTGCCAGTAAGCATTTAGCCTGAGAAACCCAGCAAAGGGTCGGTTTCTCCCCGCAGATCGCAGAGGTATGCTGCCCATGGTTAGTTCAGGTGGACAGACCTCCGGCCCCGAGCAGAGCTCTGTGCTCATGAACGGATGACCAGCTTGTAAGGAGCCCCGAAAGCAACTGCCCCCACATACAGCTCACGTCCTATTCACGGCGCACGCATCTCTTGGACGTCAAGCGCATTCACAGAGGACACGCCGCACACCTAGGTTTTTGCCATCCCGCTCTGCGTGAGGGAGCAGAAAGCAACCGAAAGGCTTAGGTCGTGAAGTTAGAGCTTGTGTACCCCGGAGAAGTTTCCGTTGCAGGTCTAAGTTCACCTTCACTAGCCCTAAAGAGCAGCGTACCTGACAGAGGCTCCCGGTGCTGCCTGCTTCAGGCCCTTCGAGCAGAACGCCCAGCCGTCCTGCTTCCAACGCTGTGCCGAAAGCAACTCGCTCTGCTTCCTCCCCTGAGGCTGGGCTGAAGACCTCTTCACACTCTCCCTGTGTCGGGGAGTACAAGTATATATAAGCAGCTCACCTTGCCACAGCAGTGTGTAGCTGTCAATCTGGATTTGTCTGAGCAGCAAGTCACTGGGGCTGAAACAGCCTCGGAGCCTCCTCTGCAGGACCGCACCTCCGAGGCTATAGGGCCCAACCGCAGCAAGCCTGCGGAGAGGCTTCACACACACCTCTTGCCGGCCGTGTTGCTTGGGGCCTGAAGGCCAGTGCGTGCACCTGGTTCTCAGAGCTTGGGCTCTGAATCACGGGAGGCCGACTTATATAGGGCACCACCGCCCCGACCCACGCTCCGCACAGCCCCACATCCACGGTCTACCTGCACCTCTCGGAGGCAGCCGGGCAGGAGCAGAGATAAAGCGCCTTTTCGCACTGCCACGCGGAATTCATGGTATGCAAGCGTTTCTCTCGTCAGCCAGGCAGCCTCACCGAGGCCTTACGGCTCAGTGGCTACACAAGCGAGCAGCTGACGCTCAGCAGGAGGGAGCCGTACACTGCAGACTTCATTCGAGGCGCTTAGAGGGCAGACGCACAGCACAGCACAGGCACGGAAAACACTAGGCAAGCTCAGTCTCCGCATCCACTCCGACACCTTGAATGATTCCTGTAATGAGGCGTCCTGCACTGCTCTCTTTCTCCCACGTTACCTGAATCCAGTGTCGACTTGCCTCTGCTCTCTCATTTCACAGCATCTTCTTCTACACCTTCCCGTGTGCCTAGTGCCAAATTCGTCCTAGTCGAAGTCTGCCAGGTAGAGGGCGAACAGAGAGGACAGCCTTCTACTGGAATGTTTACTTAGATCTCCGTATCACAGAGGAGGAGTTTGCACGCAAGGGGTAGCAGCGTGGTCCTCTCTCAACGAGGGTCTCCTCAGTGACCAATGGAATGCATCCCAAGCAGTGTCTGGCGTAAGGCCCTCCCGCAGCAGTTCCTGAGTCTTGACTGCAAAGGCATATTCAGGGCACTTCGATTACTCACCGGGACGAGGCACCTCCGTGCGTCCTCTTCCATCACCCTCAGTATACGATGCCCTCCCGCAGGACTACAAACCTATGGAGAAAACAAGCCCAGCACGAGAGGCTTTCTTCAGTGTGCCTGAATGCGCAAGTCTCAGGACTGCCCGTAAGTATTTAGCCTGAGAATTCCAGCAAAGCTTGGGTTTCTCCCCGCACATCGCAGAGGTATGCTGCCCATGGTTAGTTCAGGTGGACAGACCTCCGGCCCCGAGCAGAGCTCTGTGCTCATGAACGGATGATCAGCTTGTAAGGAGCCCCGAAAGCATCTGCCCCCACATACAGCTGCACGTCCTATTCACCGCGCACGCATCTCTTGGACGTCAAGCGCATTCACAGAGGACACCCCGCACACCTAGGTTTTTGCCATCCCGCTCTGCGTGAGGGAGCAGAAAGCAACCGAAAGGCTTAGGTCGTGAAGTTAGAGCTTGTGTACCGCGGAGCAGTTTCCGTTGCAGGTCTGAGTTCACCTTCACTAGCCCTAAAGAGCAGCGTACCTGACAGAGGCTCCCGGTGCTGCCTGCTTCAGGCCCGTCGAGCAGAACGCCCAGCCGTCCTGCTTCCAACGCTGTGCCAAAAGCAACTCGCTCTGCTTCCTCCCCTGAGGCTGGGCGGATGACCTCTTCACAGTATCCCTGTGTCCGGGAGTACAAGTATATATAAGAAGCTCACCTTGCCACAGCAGTGTTTAGCTGTCAATCTGGATTAGTCTGAGCAGAAAGTCACTGGGACTGAGACAGCCTCGGAGACTCCTCTGCAGGACCGCACCTCCGAGGCTTTAGGGCCCAACCGCAACAAGCCTGCGGAGACGCTTCACACACACCTCTTGCCGGCCGTGTTGCTTGGAGCCTGAAGGCCAGTGCGTTCACCTGGTTCTCAGAGCTTGGGCTCTGAGGCACGGGAGGCCCACTTATATAGGGCACCACCGCCCCGCCCCACGCTCCGCCCCGCCCCACATCCACGGACTACCTGCACCTCTCGGAGGCAGCCGGGCAGGAGCAGAGAGAAAGCGCCGTTTCACACTGCCATGCGGAATTCATGGTATGCAAGCGTTTCTCTCGTCAGCCAGGCTGCCTCACCGAGGCCTTACGGCTCAGTGGCTACACAAGCGAGCAGCTGACGCTCAGCAGGAGGGAGCCGTACACTGCAGACTTCATTCGAGGCGCTTAGAGGGCAGACGCACAGCACAGGCACGGAAAACACTTGGCAAGCACAGTCTCTGCAGCCACTCCAACACCTTGAATGATTTCTGTAATGAGGCGTCCTGCACTGCTCTCTTTCTCCCACGTTACCTGAATCCAGTGCCGACTTGCCTCTGCTGCTCTCATTTCACAGCATCTTCTACACCTTCCCGTGTGCCTAGTGCCAAATTCGTCCTAGTCGAAGTCTGCCAGGTAGAGGGCGAACAGAGAGGACAGCCTTCTACTGGAATGTTTACTTAGATTTCCGTATCACAGAGGAGGAGGTTGCACGCAAGGGGTAGCAGCGTGGTCTTCTCTCAACGAGGGTCTCCTCAGTGACCTGTGGAATGCGTCCCAAGCAGTGTCTGGCGTAAGGCCCTCCCGCAGCAGTTCCTGACACTTGACTACAAAGACATCTTCAGGGCACTTCGAATACTCACCGGGACGAGGCAGCTCCGTGCTTCCTCTACCATCACGGTCAGTATACGATGCCCTCTCGCAGGACTACAAACCTATGGAGAAAACAAGCCCAGCACGAGAGGCTTTCTTCAGGGTGCTTGAATGCGCAAGTCTCAGGACTGCCAGTAAGCATTTAGCCTGAGAAACCCAGCAAAGGGTCGGTTTCTCCCCGCAGATCGCAGAGGTATGCTGCCCATGGTTAGTTCAGGTGGACAGACCTCCGGCCCCGAGCAGAGCTCTGTGCTCATGAACGGATGACCAGCTTGTAAGGAGCCCCGAAAGCAACTGCCCCCACATACAGCTCACGTCCTATTCACGGCGCACGCATCTCTTGGACGTCAAGCGCATTCACAGAGGACACGCCGCACACCTAGGTTTTTGCCATCCCGCTCTGCGTGAGGGAGCAGAAAGCAACCGAAAGGCTTAGGTCGTGAAGTTAGAGCTTGTGTACCCCGGAGAAGTTTCCGTTGCAGGTCTAAGTTCACCTTCACTAGCCCTAAAGAGCAGCGTACCTGACAGAGGCTCCCGGTGCTGCCTGCTTCAGGCCCTTCGAGCAGAACGCCCAGCCGTCCTGCTTCCAACGCTGTGCCGAAAGCAACTCGCTCTGCTTCCTCCCCTGAGGCTGGGCTGAAGACCTCTTCACACTCTCCCTGTGTCGGGGAGTACAAGTATATATAAGCAGCTCACCTTGCCACAGCAGTGTGTAGCTGTCAATCTGGATTTGTCTGAGCAGCAAGTCACTGGGGCTGAAACAGCCTCGGAGCCTCCTCTGCAGGACCGCACCTCCGAGGCTATAGGGCCCAACCGCAGCAAGCCTGCGGAGAGGCTTCACACACACCTCTTGCCGGCCGTGTTGCTTGGGGCCTGAAGGCCAGTGCGTGCACCTGGTTCTCAGAGCTTGGGCTCTGAATCACGGGAGGCCGACTTATATAGGGCACCACCGCCCCGACCCACGCTCCGCACAGCCCCACATCCACGGTCTACCTGCACCTCTCGGAGGCAGCCGGGCAGGAGCAGAGATAAAGCGCCTTTTCGCACTGCCACGCGGAATTCATGGTATGCAAGCGTTTCTCTCGTCAGCCAGGCAGCCTCACCGAGGCCTTACGGCTCAGTGGCTACACAAGCGAGCAGCTGACGCTCAGCAGGAGGGAGCCGTACACTGCAGACTTCATTCGAGGCGCTTAGAGGGCAGACGCACAGCACAGCACAGGCACGGAAAACACTAGGCAAGCTCAGTCTCCGCATCCACTCCGACACCTTGAATGATTCCTGTAATGAGGCGTCCTGCACTGCTCTCTTTCTCCCACGTTACCTGAATCCAGTGTCGACTTGCCTCTGCTCTCTCATTTCACAGCATCTTCTTCTACACCTTCCCGTGTGCCTAGTGCCAAATTCGTCCTAGTCGAAGTCTGCCAGGTAGAGGGCGAACAGAGAGGACAGCCTTCTACTGGAATGTTTACTTAGATCTCCGTATCACAGAGGAGGAGTTTGCACGCAAGGGGTAGCAGCGTGGTCCTCTCTCAACGAGGGTCTCCTCAGTGACCAATGGAATGCATCCCAAGCAGTGTCTGGCGTAAGGCCCTCCCGCAGCAGTTCCTGAGTCTTGACTGCAAAGGCATATTCAGGGCACTTCGATTACTCACCGGGACGAGGCACCTCCGTGCGTCCTCTTCCATCACCCTCAGTATACGATGCCCTCCCGCAGGACTACAAACCTATGGAGAAAACAAGCCCAGCACGAGAGGCTTTCTTCAGTGTGCCTGAATGCGCAAGTCTCAGGACTGCCCGTAAGTATTTAGCCTGAGAATTCCAGCAAAGCTTGGGTTTCTCCCCGCACATCGCAGAGGTATGCTGCCCATGGTTAGTTCAGGTGGACAGACCTCCGGCCCCGAGCAGAGCTCTGTGCTCATGAACGGATGATCAGCTTGTAAGGAGCCCCGAAAGCATCTGCCCCCACATACAGCTGCACGTCCTATTCACCGCGCACGCATCTCTTGGACGTCAAGCGCATTCACAGAGGACACCCCGCACACCTAGGTTTTTGCCATCCCGCTCTGCGTGAGGGAGCAGAAAGCAACCGAAAGGCTTAGGTCGTGAAGTTAGAGCTTGTGTACCGCGGAGCAGTTTCCGTTGCAGGTCTGAGTTCACCTTCACTAGCCCTAAAGAGCAGCGTACCTGACAGAGGCTCCCGGTGCTGCCTGCTTCAGGCCCGTCGAGCAGAACGCCCAGCCGTCCTGCTTCCAACGCTGTGCCAAAAGCAACTCGCTCTGCTTCCTCCCCTGAGGCTGGGCGGATGACCTCTTCACAGTATCCCTGTGTCCGGGAGTACAAGTATATATAAGAAGCTCACCTTGCCACAGCAGTGTTTAGCTGTCAATCTGGATTAGTCTGAGCAGAAAGTCACTGGGACTGAGACAGCCTCGGAGACTCCTCTGCAGGACCGCACCTCCGAGGCTTTAGGGCCCAACCGCAACAAGCCTGCGGAGACGCTTCACACACACCTCTTGCCGGCCGTGTTGCTTGGAGCCTGAAGGCCAGTGCGTTCACCTGGTTCTCAGAGCTTGGGCTCTGAGGCACGGGAGGCCCACTTATATAGGGCACCACCGCCCCGCCCCACGCTCCGCCCCGCCCCACATCCACGGACTACCTGCACCTCTCGGAGGCAGCCGGGCAGGAGCAGAGAGAAAGCGCCGTTTCACACTGCCATGCGGAATTCATGGTATGCAAGCGTTTCTCTCGTCAGCCAGGCTGCCTCACCGAGGCCTTACGGCTCAGTGGCTACACAAGCGAGCAGCTGACGCTCAGCAGGAGGGAGCCGTACACTGCAGACTTCATTCGAGGCGCTTAGAGGGCAGACGCACAGCACAGGCACGGAAAACACTTGGCAAGCACAGTCTCTGCAGCCACTCCAACACCTTGAATGATTTCTGTAATGAGGCGTCCTGCACTGCTCTCTTTCTCCCACGTTACCTGAATCCAGTGCCGACTTGCCTCTGCTGCTCTCATTTCACAGCATCTTCTACACCTTCCCGTGTGCCTAGTGCCAAATTCGTCCTAGTCGAAGTCTGCCAGGTAGAGGGCGAACAGAGAGGACAGCCTTCTACTGGAATGTTTACTTAGATTTCCGTATCACAGAGGAGGAGGTTGCACGCAAGGGGTAGCAGCGTGGTCTTCTCTCAACGAGGGTCTCCTCAGTGACCTGTGGAATGCGTCCCAAGCAGTGTCTGGCGTAAGGCCCTCCCGCAGCAGTTCCTGACACTTGACTACAAAGACATCTTCAGGGCACTTCGAATACTCACCGGGACGAGGCAGCTCCGTGCTTCCTCTACCATCACGGTCAGTATACGATGCCCTCTCGCAGGACTACAAACCTATGGAGAAAACAAGCCCAGCACGAGAGGCTTTCTTCAGGGTGCTTGAATGCGCAAGTCTCAGGACTGCCAGTAAGCATTTAGCCTGAGAAACCCAGCAAAGGGTCGGTTTCTCCCCGCAGATCGCAGAGGTATGCTGCCCATGGTTAGTTCAGGTGGACAGACCTCCGGCCCCGAGCAGAGCTCTGTGCTCATGAACGGATGACCAGCTTGTAAGGAGCCCCGAAAGCAACTGCCCCCACATACAGCTCACGTCCTATTCACGGCGCACGCATCTCTTGGACGTCAAGCGCATTCACAGAGGACACGCCGCACACCTAGGTTTTTGCCATCCCGCTCTGCGTGAGGGAGCAGAAAGCAACCGAAAGGCTTAGGTCGTGAAGTTAGAGCTTGTGTACCCCGGAGAAGTTTCCGTTGCAGGTCTAAGTTCACCTTCACTAGCCCTAAAGAGCAGCGTACCTGACAGAGGCTCCCGGTGCTGCCTGCTTCAGGCCCTTCGAGCAGAACGCCCAGCCGTCCTGCTTCCAACGCTGTGCCGAAAGCAACTCGCTCTGCTTCCTCCCCTGAGGCTGGGCTGAAGACCTCTTCACACTCTCCCTGTGTCGGGGAGTACAAGTATATATAAGCAGCTCACCTTGCCACAGCAGTGTGTAGCTGTCAATCTGGATTTGTCTGAGCAGCAAGTCACTGGGGCTGAAACAGCCTCGGAGCCTCCTCTGCAGGACCGCACCTCCGAGGCTATAGGGCCCAACCGCAGCAAGCCTGCGGAGAGGCTTCACACACACCTCTTGCCGGCCGTGTTGCTTGGGGCCTGAAGGCCAGTGCGTGCACCTGGTTCTCAGAGCTTGGGCTCTGAATCACGGGAGGCCGACTTATATAGGGCACCACCGCCCCGACCCACGCTCCGCACAGCCCCACATCCACGGTCTACCTGCACCTCTCGGAGGCAGCCGGGCAGGAGCAGAGATAAAGCGCCTTTTCGCACTGCCACGCGGAATTCATGGTATGCAAGCGTTTCTCTCGTCAGCCAGGCAGCCTCACCGAGGCCTTACGGCTCAGTGGCTACACAAGCGAGCAGCTGACGCTCAGCAGGAGGGAGCCGTACACTGCAGACTTCATTCGAGGCGCTTAGAGGGCAGACGCACAGCACAGCACAGGCACGGAAAACACTAGGCAAGCTCAGTCTCCGCATCCACTCCGACACCTTGAATGATTCCTGTAATGAGGCGTCCTGCACTGCTCTCTTTCTCCCACGTTACCTGAATCCAGTGTCGACTTGCCTCTGCTCTCTCATTTCACAGCATCTTCTTCTACACCTTCCCGTGTGCCTAGTGCCAAATTCGTCCTAGTCGAAGTCTGCCAGGTAGAGGGCGAACAGAGAGGACAGCCTTCTACTGGAATGTTTACTTAGATCTCCGTATCACAGAGGAGGAGTTTGCACGCAAGGGGTAGCAGCGTGGTCCTCTCTCAACGAGGGTCTCCTCAGTGACCAATGGAATGCATCCCAAGCAGTGTCTGGCGTAAGGCCCTCCCGCAGCAGTTCCTGAGTCTTGACTGCAAAGGCATATTCAGGGCACTTCGATTACTCACCGGGACGAGGCACCTCCGTGCGTCCTCTTCCATCACCCTCAGTATACGATGCCCTCCCGCAGGACTACAAACCTATGGAGAAAACAAGCCCAGCACGAGAGGCTTTCTTCAGTGTGCCTGAATGCGCAAGTCTCAGGACTGCCCGTAAGTATTTAGCCTGAGAATTCCAGCAAAGCTTGGGTTTCTCCCCGCACATCGCAGAGGTATGCTGCCCATGGTTAGTTCAGGTGGACAGACCTCCGGCCCCGAGCAGAGCTCTGTGCTCATGAACGGATGATCAGCTTGTAAGGAGCCCCGAAAGCATCTGCCCCCACATACAGCTGCACGTCCTATTCACCGCGCACGCATCTCTTGGACGTCAAGCGCATTCACAGAGGACACCCCGCACACCTAGGTTTTTGCCATCCCGCTCTGCGTGAGGGAGCAGAAAGCAACCGAAAGGCTTAGGTCGTGAAGTTAGAGCTTGTGTACCGCGGAGCAGTTTCCGTTGCAGGTCTGAGTTCACCTTCACTAGCCCTAAAGAGCAGCGTACCTGACAGAGGCTCCCGGTGCTGCCTGCTTCAGGCCCGTCGAGCAGAACGCCCAGCCGTCCTGCTTCCAACGCTGTGCCAAAAGCAACTCGCTCTGCTTCCTCCCCTGAGGCTGGGCGGATGACCTCTTCACAGTATCCCTGTGTCCGGGAGTACAAGTATATATAAGAAGCTCACCTTGCCACAGCAGTGTTTAGCTGTCAATCTGGATTAGTCTGAGCAGAAAGTCACTGGGACTGAGACAGCCTCGGAGACTCCTCTGCAGGACCGCACCTCCGAGGCTTTAGGGCCCAACCGCAACAAGCCTGCGGAGACGCTTCACACACACCTCTTGCCGGCCGTGTTGCTTGGAGCCTGAAGGCCAGTGCGTTCACCTGGTTCTCAGAGCTTGGGCTCTGAGGCACGGGAGGCCCACTTATATAGGGCACCACCGCCCCGCCCCACGCTCCGCCCCGCCCCACATCCACGGACTACCTGCACCTCTCGGAGGCAGCCGGGCAGGAGCAGAGAGAAAGCGCCGTTTCACACTGCCATGCGGAATTCATGGTATGCAAGCGTTTCTCTCGTCAGCCAGGCTGCCTCACCGAGGCCTTACGGCTCAGTGGCTACACAAGCGAGCAGCTGACGCTCAGCAGGAGGGAGCCGTACACTGCAGACTTCATTCGAGGCGCTTAGAGGGCAGACGCACAGCACAGGCACGGAAAACACTTGGCAAGCACAGTCTCTGCAGCCACTCCAACACCTTGAATGATTTCTGTAATGAGGCGTCCTGCACTGCTCTCTTTCTCCCACGTTACCTGAATCCAGTGCCGACTTGCCTCTGCTGCTCTCATTTCACAGCATCTTCTACACCTTCCCGTGTGCCTAGTGCCAAATTCGTCCTAGTCGAAGTCTGCCAGGTAGAGGGCGAACAGAGAGGACAGCCTTCTACTGGAATGTTTACTTAGATTTCCGTATCACAGAGGAGGAGGTTGCACGCAAGGGGTAGCAGCGTGGTCTTCTCTCAACGAGGGTCTCCTCAGTGACCTGTGGAATGCGTCCCAAGCAGTGTCTGGCGTAAGGCCCTCCCGCAGCAGTTCCTGACACTTGACTACAAAGACATCTTCAGGGCACTTCGAATACTCACCGGGACGAGGCAGCTCCGTGCTTCCTCTACCATCACGGTCAGTATACGATGCCCTCTCGCAGGACTACAAACCTATGGAGAAAACAAGCCCAGCACGAGAGGCTTTCTTCAGGGTGCTTGAATGCGCAAGGCTCAGGACTGCCAGTAAGCATTTAGCCTGAGAAACCCAGCAAAGGGTCGGTTTCTCCCCGCAGATCGCAGAGGTATGCTGCCCATGGTTAGTTCAGGTGGACAGACCTCCGGCCCCGAGCAGAGCTCTGTGCTCATGAACGGATGACCAGCTTGTAAGGAGCCCCGAAAGCAACTGCCCCCACATACAGCTCACGTCCTATTCACGGCGCACGCATCTCTTGGACGTCAAGCGCATTCACAGAGGACACGCCGCACACCTAGGTTTTTGCCATCCCGCTCTGCGTGAGGGAGCAGAAAGCAACCGAAAGGCTTAGGTCGTGAAGTTAGAGCTTGTGTACCCCGGAGAAGTTTCCGTTGCAGGTCTAAGTTCACCTTCACTAGCCCTAAAGAGCAGCGTACCTGACAGAGGCTCCCGGTGCTGCCTGCTTCAGGCCCTTCGAGCAGAACGCCCAGCCGTCCTGCTTCCAACGCTGTGCCGAAAGCAACTCGCTCTGCTTCCTCCCCTGAGGCTGGGCTGAAGACCTCTTCACACTCTCCCTGTGTCGGGGAGTACAAGTATATATAAGCAGCTCACCTTGCCACAGCAGTGTGTAGCTGTCAATCTGGATTTGTCTGAGCAGCAAGTCACTGGGGCTGAAACAGCCTCGGAGCCTCCTCTGCAGGACCGCACCTCCGAGGCTATAGGGCCCAACCGCAGCAAGCCTGCGGAGAGGCTTCACACACACCTCTTGCCGGCCGTGTTGCTTGGGGCCTGAAGGCCAGTGCGTGCACCTGGTTCTCAGAGCTTGGGCTCTGAATCACGGGAGGCCGACTTATATAGGGCACCACCGCCCCGACCCACGCTCCGCACAGCCCCACATCCACGGTCTACCTGCACCTCTCGGAGGCAGCCGGGCAGGAGCAGAGATAAAGCGCCTTTTCGCACTGCCACGCGGAATTCATGGTATGCAAGCGTTTCTCTCGTCAGCCAGGCAGCCTCACCGAGGCCTTACGGCTCAGTGGCTACACAAGCGAGCAGCTGACGCTCAGCAGGAGGGAGCCGCACACTGCAGACTTCATTCGAGGCGCTTAGAGGGCAGACGCACAGCACAGCACAGGCACGGAAAACACTAGGCAAGCTCAGTCTCCGCATCCACTCCGACACCTTGAATGATTCCTGTAATGAGGCGTCCTGCACTGCTCTCTTTCTCCCACGTTACCTGAATCCAGTGTCGACTTGCCTCTGCTCTCTCATTTCACAGCATCTTCTTCTACACCTTCCCGTGTGCCTAGTGCCAAATTCGTCCTAGTCGAAGTCTGCCAGGTAGAGGGCGAACAGAGAGGACAGCCTTCTACTGGAATGTTTACTTAGATCTCCGTATCACAGAGGAGGAGTTTGCACGCAAGGGGTAGCAGCGTGGTCCTCTCTCAACGAGGGTCTCCTCAGTGACCAATGGAATGCATCCCAAGCAGTGTCTGGCGTAAGGCCCTCCCGCAGCAGTTCCTGAGTATTGACTGCAAAGGCATCTTCAGGGCACTTCGATTACTCACCGGGACGAGGCAGCTCCGTGCTTCCTCTACCATCACGGTCAGTATACGATGCCCTCTCGCAGGACTACAAACCTATGGAGAAAACAAGCCCAGCACGAGAGGCTTTCTTCAGGGTGCTTGAATGCGCAAGTCTCAGGACTGCCATTAAGCATTTAGCCTGAGAAACCCAGCAAAGGGTCGGTTTCTCCCCGCAGATCGCAGAGGTATGCTGCCCATGATTAGTTCAGGTGGACAGACCTCCGGCCCCGAGCAGAGCTCTGTGCTCATGAACGGATGACCAGCTTGTAAGGAGCCCCGAAAGCAACTGCCCCCACATACAGCTCACGTCCTATTCACGGCGCACGCATCTCTTGGACGTCAAGCGCATTCACAGAGGACACGCCGCACACCTAGGTTTTTGCCATCCCGCTCTGCGTGAGGGAGCAGAAAGCAACCGAAAGGCTTAGGTCGTGAAGTTAGAGCTTGTGTACCCCGGAGAAGTTTCCGTTGCAGGTCTAAGTTCACCTTCACTAGCCCTAAAGAGCAGCGTACCTGACAGAGGCTCCCGGTGCTGCCTGCTTCAGGCCCTTCGAGCAGAACGCCCAGCCGTCCTGCTTCCAACGCTGTGCCGAAAGCAACTAGCTCTGCTTCCTCCCCTGAGGCTGGGCTGAAGACCTCTTCACACTCTCCCTGTGTCGGGGAGTACAAGTATATATAAGCAGCTCACCTTGCCACAGCAGTGTGTAGCTGTCAATCTGGATTTGTCTGAGCAGCAAGTCACTGGGGCTGAAACAGCCTCGGAGCCTCCTCTGCAGGACCGCACCTCCGAGGCTATAGGGCCCAACCGCAGCAAGCCTGCGGAGAGGCTTCACACACACCTCTTGCCGGCCGTGTTGCTTGGGGCCTGAAGGCCAGTGCGTGCACCTGGTTCTCAGAGCTTGGGCTCTGAATCACGGGAGGCCGACTTATATAGGGCACCACCGCCCCGACCCACGCTCCGCACAGCCCCACATCCACGGTCTACCTGCACCTCTCGGAGGCAGCCGGGCAGGAGCAGAGATAAAGCGCCTTTTCGCACTGCCACGCGGAATTCATGGTATGCAAGCGTTTCTCTCGTCAGCCAGGCAGCCTCACCGAGGCCTTACGGCTCAGTGGCTACACAAGCGAGCAGCTGACGCTCAGCAGGAGGGAGCCGTACACTGCAGACTTCATTCGAGGCGCTTAGAGGGCAGACGCACAGCACAGCACAGGCACGGAAAACACTAGGCAAGCTCAGTCTCCGCATCCACTCCGACACCTTGAATGATTCCTGTAATGAGGCGTCCTGCACTGCTCTCTTTCTCCCACGTTACCTGAATCCAGTGTCGACTTGCCTCTGCTCTCTCATTTCACAGCATCTTCTTCTACACCTTCCCGTGTGCCTAGTGCCAAATTCGTCCTAGTCGAAGTCTGCCAGGTAGAGGGCGAACAGAGAGGACAGCCTTCTACTGGAATGTTTACTTAGATCTCCGTATCACAGAGGAGGAGTTTGCACGCAAGGGGTAGCAGCGTGGTCCTCTCTCAACGAGGGTCTCCTCAGTGACCAATGGAATGCATCCCAAGCAGTGTCTGGCGTAAGGCCCTCCCGCAGCAGTTCCTGAGTCTTGACTGCAAAGGCATATTCAGGGCACTTCGATTACTCACCGGGACGAGGCACCTCCGTGCGTCCTCTTCCATCACCCTCAGTATACGATGCCCTCCCGCAGGACTACAAACCTATGGAGAAAACAAGCCCAGCACGAGAGGCTTTCTTCAGTGTGCCTGAATGCGCAAGTCTCAGGACTGCCCGTAAGTATTTAGCCTGAGAATTCCAGCAAAGCTTGGGTTTCTCCACGCACATCGCAGAGGTATGCTGCCCATGGTTAGTTCAGGTGGACAGACCTCCGGCCCCGAGCAGAGCTCTGTGCTCATGAACGGATGATCAGCTTGTAAGGAGCCCCGAAAGCATCTGCCCCCACATACAGCTGCACGTCCTATTCACCGCGCACGCATCTCTTGGACGTCAAGCGCATTCACAGAGGACACCCCGCACACCTAGGTTTTTGCCATCCCGCTCTGCGTGAGGGAGCAGAAAGCAACCGAAAGGCTTAGGTCGTGAAGTTAGAGCTTGTGTACCGCGGAGCAGTTTCCGTTGCAGGTCTGAGTTCACCTTCACTAGCCCTAAAGAGCAGCGTACCTGACAGAGGCTCCCGGTGCTGCCTGCTTCAGGCCCGTCGAGCAGAACGCCCAGCCGTCCTGCTTCCAACGCTGTGCCAAAAGCAACTCGCTCTGCTTCCTCCCCTGAGGCTGGGCGGATGACCTCTTCACAGTATCCCTGTGTCCGGGAGTACAAGTATATATAAGAAGCTCACCTTGCCACAGCAGTGTTTAGCTGTCAATCTGGATTAGTCTGAGCAGAAAGTCACTGGGACTGAGACAGCCTCGGAGACTCCTCTGCAGGACCGCACCTCCGAGGCTTTAGGGCCCAACCGCAACAAGCCTGCGGAGACGCTTCACACACACCTCTTGCCGGCCGTGTTGCTTGGAGCCTGAAGGCCAGTGCGTTCACCTGGTTCTCAGAGCTTGGGCTCTGAGGCACGGGAGGCCCACTTATATAGGGCACCACCGCCCCGCCCCACGCTCCGCCCCGCCCCACATCCACGGACTACCTGCACCTCTCGGGGGCAGCCGGGCAGGAGCAGAGAGAAAGCGCCGTTTCACACTGCCATGCGGAATTCATGGTATGCAAGCGTTTCTCTCGTCAGCCAGGCTGCCTCACCGAGGCCTTACGGCTCAGTGGCTACACAAGCGAGCAGCTGACGCTCAGCAGGAGGGAGCCGTACACTGCAGACTTCATTCGAGGCGCTTAGAGGGCAGACGCACAGCACAGGCACGGAAAACACTTGGCAAGCACAGTCTCTGCAGCCACTCCAACACCTTGAATGATTTCTGTAATGAGGCGTCCTGCACTGCTCTCTTTCTCCCACGTTACCTGAATCCAGTGCCGACTTGCCTCTGCTGCTCTCATTTCACAGCATCTTCTCCACCTTCCCGTGTGCCTAGTGCCAAATTCGTCCGAGTCGAAGTCTGCCAGGTAGAGGGCGAACAGAGAGGACAGCCTTCTACTGGAATGTTTACTTAGATTTCCGTATCACAGAGGAGGAGGTTGCACGCAAGGGGTAGCAGCGTGGTCTTCTCTCAACGAGGGTCTCCTCAGTGACCTGTGGAATGCGTCCCAAGCAGTGTCTGGCGTAAGGCCCTCCCGCAGCAGTTCCTGACACTTGACTACAAAGACATCTTCAGGGCACTTCGAATACTCACCGGGACGAGGCAGCTCCGTGCTTCCTCTACCATCACGGTCAGTATACGATGCCCTCTCGCAGGACTACAAACCTATGGAGAAAACAAGCCCAGCACGAGAGGCTTTCTTCAGGGTGCTTGAATGCGCAAGTCTCAGGACTGCCAGTAAGCATTTAGCCTGAGAAACCCAGCAAAGGGTCGGTTTCTCCCCGCAGATCGCAGAGGTATGCTGCCCATGGTTAGTTCAGGTGGACAGACCTCCGGCCCCGAGCAGAGCTCTGTGCTCATGAACAGATGACCAGCTTGTAAGGAGCCCCGAAAGCAACTGCCCCCACATACAGCTCACGTCCTATTCACGGCGCACGCATCTCTTGGACGTCAAGCGCATTCACAGAGGACACGCCGCACACCTAGGTTTTTGCCATCCCGCTCTGCGTGAGGGAGCAGAAAGCAACCGAAAGGCTTAGGTCGTGAAGTTAGAGCTTGTGTACCCCGGAGAAGTTTCCGTTGCAGGTCTAAGTTCACCTTCACTAGCCCTAAAGAGCAGCGTACCTGACAGAGGCTCCCGGTGCTGCCTGCTTCAGGCCCTTCGAGCAGAACGCCCAGCCGTCCTGCTTCCAACGCTGTGCCGAAAGCAACTCGCTCTGCTTCCTCCCCTGAGGCTGGGCTGAAGACCTCTTCACACTCTCCCTGTGTCGGGGAGTACAAGTATATATAAGCAGCTCACCTTGCCACAGCAGTGTGTAGCTGTCAATCTGGATTTGTCTGAGCAGCAAGTCACTGGGGCTGAAACAGCCTCGGAGCCTCCTCTGCAGGACCGCACCTCCGAGGCTATAGGGCCCAACCGCAGCAAGCCTGCGGAGAGGCTTCACACACACCTCTTGCCGGCCGTGTTGCTTGGGGCCTGAAGGCCAGTGCGTGCACCTGGTTCTCAGAGCTTGGGCTCTGAATCACGGGAGGCCGACTTATATAGGGCACCACCGCCCCGACCCACGCTCCGCACAGCCCCACATCCACGGTCTACCTGCACCTCTCGGAGGCAGCCGGGCAGGAGCAGAGATAAAGCGCCTTTTCGCACTGCCACGCGGAATTCATGGTATGCAAGCGTTTCTCTCGTCAGCCAGGCAGCCTCACCGAGGCCTTACGGCTCAGTGGCTACACAAGCGAGCAGCTGACGCTCAGCAGGAGGGAGCCGTACACTGCAGACTTCATTCGAGGCGCTTAGAGGGCAGACGCACAGCACAGCACAGGCACGGAAAACACTAGGCAAGCTCAGTCTCCGCATCCACTCCGACACCTTGAATGATTCCTGTAATGAGGCGTCCTGCACTGCTCTCTTTCTCCCACGTTACCTGAATCCAGTGTCGACTTGCCTCTGCTCTCTCATTTCACAGCATCTTCTTCTACACCTTCCCGTGTGCCTAGTGCCAAATTCGTCCTAGTCGAAGTCTGCCAGGTAGAGGGCGAACAGAGAGGACAGCCTTCTACTGGAATGTTTACTTAGATCTCCGTATCACAGAGGAGGAGTTTGCACGCAAGGGGTAGCAGCGTGGTCCTCTCTCAACGAGGGTCTCCTCAGTGACCAATGGAATGCATCCCAAGCAGTGTCTGGCGTAAGGCCCTCCCCCAGCAGTTCCTGAGTCTTGACTGCAAAGGCATATTCAGGGCACTTCGATTACTCACCGGGACGAGGCACCTCCGTGCGTCCTCTTCCATCACCCTCAGTATACGATGCCCTCCCGCAGGACTACAAACCTATGGAGAAAACAAGCCCAGCACGAGAGGCTTTCTTCAGTGTGCCTGAATGCGCAAGTCTCAGGACTGCCCGTAAGTATTTAGCCTGAGAATTCCAGCAAAGCTTGGGTTTCTCCCCGCACATCGCAGAGGTATGCTGCCCATGGTTAGTTCAGGTGGACAGACCTCCGGCCCCGAGCAGAGCTCTGTGCTCATGAACGGATGATCAGCTTGTAAGGAGCCCCGAAAGCATCTGCCCCCACATACAGCTGCACGTCCTATTCACCGCGCACGCATCTCTTGGACGTCAAGTGCATTCACAGAGGACACCCCGCACACCTAGGTTTTTGCCATCCCGCTCTGCGTGAGGGAGCAGAAAGCAACCGAAAGGCTTAGGTCGTGAAGTTAGAGCTTGTGTACCGCGGAGCAGTTTCCGTTGCAGGTCTGAGTTCACCTTCACTAGCCCTAAAGAGCAGCGTACCTGACAGAGGCTCCCGGTGCTGCCTGCTTCAGGCCCGTCGAGCAGAACGCCCAGCCGTCCTGCTTCCAACGCTGTGCCAAAAGCAACTCGCTCTGCTTCCTCCCCTGAGGCTGGGCGGATGACCTCTTCACAGTATCCCTGTGTCCGGGAGTACAAGTATATATAAGAAGCTCACCTTGCCACAGCAGTGTTTAGCTGTCAATCTGGATTAGTCTGAGCAGAAAGTCACTGGGACTGAGACAGCCTCGGAGACTCCTCTGCAGGACCGCACCTCCGAGGCTTTAGGGCCCAACCGCAACAAGCCTGCGGAGACGCTTCACACACACCTCTTGCCGGCCGTGTTGCTTGGAGCCTGAAGGCCAGTGCATTCACCTGGTTCTCAGAGCTTGGGCTCTGAGGCACGGGAGGCCCACTTATATAGGGCACCACCGCCCCGCCCCACGCTCCGCCCCGCCCCACATCCACGGACTACCTGCACCTCTCGGAGGCAGCCGGGCAGGAGCAGAGAGAAAGCGCCGTTTCACACTGCCATGCGGAATTCATGGTATGCAAGCGTTTCTCTCGTCAGCCAGGCTGCCTCACCGAGGCCTTACGGCTCAGTGGCTACACAAGCGAGCAGCTGACGCTCAGCAGGAGGGAGCCGTACACTGCAGACTTCATTCGAGGCGCTTAGAGGGCAGACGCACAGCACAGGCATGGAAAACACTTGGCAAGCACAGTCTCTGCAGCCACTCCAACACCTTGAATGATTTCTGTAATGAGGCGTCCTGCACTGCTCTCTTTCTCCCACGTTACCTGAATCCAGTGCCGACTTGCCTCTGCTGCTCTCATTTCACAGCATCTTCTACACCTTCCCGTGTGCCTAGTGCCAAATTCGTCCTAGTCGAAGTCTGCCAGGTAGAGGGCGAACAGAGAGGACAGCCTTCTACTGGAATGTTTACTTAGATTTCCGTATCACAGAGGAGGAGGTTGCACGCAAGGGGTAGCAGCGTGGTCTTCTCTCAACGAGGGTCTCCTCAGTGACCTGTGGAATGCGTCCCAAGCAGTGTCTGGCGTAAGGCCCTCCCGCAGCAGTTCCTGACACTTGACTACAAAGACATCTTCAGGGCACTTCGAATACTCACCGGGACGAGGCAGCTCCGTGCTTCCTCTACCATCACGGTCAGTATACGATGCCCTCTCGCAGGACTACAAACCTATGGAGAAAACAAGCCCAGCACGAGAGGCTTTCTTCAGGGTGCTTGAATGCGCAAGTCTCAGGACTGCCAGTAAGCATTTAGCCTGAGAAACCCAGCAAAGGGTCGGTTTCTCCCCGCAGATCGCAGAGGTATGCTGCCCATGGTTAGTTCAGGTGGACAGACCTCCGGCCCCGAGCAGAGCTCTGTGCTCATGAACGGATGACCAGCTTGTAAGGAGCCCCGAAAGCAACTGCCCCCACATACAGCTCACGTCCTATTCACGGCGCACGCATCTCTTGGACGTCAAGCGCATTCACAGAGGACACGCCGCACACCTAGGTTTTTGCCCTCCCGCTCTGCGTGAGGGAGCAGAAAGCAACCGAAAGGCTTAGGTCGTGAAGTTAGAGCTTGTGTACCCCGGAGAAGTTTCCGTTGCAGGTCTAAGTTCACCTTCACTAGCCCTAAAGAGCAGCGTACCTGACAGAGGCTCCCGGTGCTGCCTGCTTCAGGCCCTTCGAGCAGAACGCCCAGCCGTCCTGCTTCCAACGCTGTGCCGAAAGCAACTCGCTCTGCTTCCTCCCCTGAGGCTGGGCTGAAGACCTCTTCACACTCTCCCTGTGTCGGGGAGTACAAGTATATATAAGCAGCTCACCTTGCCACAGCAGTGTGTAGCTGTCAATCTGGATTTGTCTGAGCAGCAAGTCACTGGGGCTGAAACAGCCTCGGAGCCTCCTCTGCAGGACCGCACCTCCGAGGCTATAGGGCCCAACCGCAGCAAGCCTGCGGAGAGGCTTCACACACACCTCTTGCCGGCCGTGTTGCTTGGGGCCTGAAGGCCAGTGCGTGCACCTGGTTCTCAGAGCTTGGGCTCTGAATCACGGGAGGCCGACTTATATAGGGCACCACCGCCCCGACCCACGCTCCGCACAGCCCCACATCCACGGTCTACCTGCACCTCTCGGAGGCAGCCGGGCAGGAGCAGAGATAAAGCGCCTTTTCGCACTGCCACGCGGAATTCATGGTATGCAAGCGTTTCTCTCGTCAGCCAGGCAGCCTCACCGAGGCCTTACGGCTCAGTGGCTACACAAGCGAGCAGCTGACGCTCAGCAGGAGGGAGCCGTACACTGCAGACTTCATTCGAGGCGCTTAGAGGGCAGACGCACAGCACAGGCACGGAAAACACTTGGCAAGCACAGTCTCTGCAGCCACTCCAACACCTTGAATGATTTCTGTAATGAGGCGTCCTGCACTGCTCTCTTTCTCCCACGTTACCTGAATCCAGTGCCGACTTGCCTCTGGTGCTCTCATTTCACAGCATCTTCTACACCTTCCCGTGTGCCTAGTGCCAAATTCGTCCTAGTCAAAGTCTGCCAGGTAGAGGGCGAACAGAGAGGACAGCCTTCTACTGGAATGTTTACTTAGATTTCCGTATCACAGAGGAGGAGGTTGCACGCAAGGGGTAGCAGCGTGGTCTTCTCTCAACGAGGGTCTCCTCAGTGACCTGTGGAATGCGTCCCAAGCAGTGTCTGGCGTAAGGCCCTCCCGCAGCAGTTCCTGACACTTGACTACAAAGACATCTTCAGGGCACTTCGAATACTCACCGGGACGAGGCAGCTCCGTGCTTCCTCTACCATCACGGTCAGTATACGATGCCCTCTCGCAGGACTACAAACCTATGGAGAAAACAAGCCCAGCACGAGAGGCTTTCTTCAGGGTGCTTGAATGCGCAAGTCTCAGGACTGCCAGTAAGCATTTAGCCTGAGAAACCCAGCAAAGGGTCGGTTTCTCCCCGCAGATCGCAGAGGTATGCTGCCCATGGTTAGTTCAGGTGGACAGACCTCCGGCCCCGAGCAGAGCTCTGTGCTCATGAACGGATGACCAGCTTGTAAGGAGCCCCGAAAGCAACTGCCCCCACATACAGCTCACGTCCTATTCACGGCGCACGCATCTCTTGGACGTCAAGCGCATTCACAGAGGACACGCCGCACACCTAGGTTTTTGCCATCCCGCTCTGCGTGAGGGAGCAGAAAGCAACCGAAAGGCTTAGGTCGTGAAGTTAGAGCTTGTGTACCCCGGAGAAGTTTCCGTTGCAGGTCTAAGTTCACCTTCACTAGCCCTAAAGAGCAGCGTACCTGACAGAGGCTCCCGGTGCTGCCTGCTTCAGGCCCTTCGAGCAGAACGCCCAGCCGTCCTGCTTCCAACGCTGTGCCGAAAGCAACTCGCTCTGCTTCCTCCCCTGAGGCTGGGCTGAAGACCTCTTCACACTCTCCCTGTGTCGGGGAGTACAAGTATATATAAGCAGCTCACCTTGCCACAGCAGTGTGTAGCTGTCAATCTGGATTTGTCTGAGCAGCAAGTCACTGGGGCTGAAACAGCCTCGGAGCCTCCTCTGCAGGACCGCACCTCCGAGGCTATAGGGCCCAACCGCAGCAAGCCTGCGGAGAGGCTTCACACACACCTCTTGCCGGCCGTGTTGCTTGGGGCCTGAAGGCCAGTGCGTGCACCTGGTTCTCAGAGCTTGGGCTCTGAATCACGGGAGGCCGACTTATATAGGGCACCACCGCCCCGACCCACGCTCCGCACAGCCCCACATCCACGGTCTACCTGCACCTCTCGGAGGCAGCCGGGCAGGAGCAGAGATAAAGCGCCTTTTCGCACTGCCACGCGGAATTCATGGTATGCAAGCGTTTCTCTCGTCAGCCAGGCAGCCTCACCGAGGCCTTACGGCTCAGTGGCTACACAAGCGAGCAGCTGACGCTCAGCAGGAGGGAGCCGTACACTGCAGACTTCATTCGAGGCGCTTAGAGGGCAGACGCACAGCACAGCACAGGCACGGAAAACACTAGGCAAGCTCAGTCTCCGCATCCACTCCGACACCTTGAATGATTCCTGTAATGAGGCGTCCTGCACTGCTCTCTTTCTCCCACGTTACCTGAATCCAGTGTCGACTTGCCTCTGCTCTCTCATTTCACAGCATCTTCTTCTACACCTTCCCGTGTGCCTAGTGCCAAATTCGTCCTAGTCGAAGTCTGCCAGGTAGAGGGCGAACAGAGAGGACAGCCTTCTACTGGAATGTTTACTTAGATCTCCGTATCACAGAGGAGGAGTTTGCACGCAAGGGGTAGCAGCGTGGTCCTCTCTCAACGAGGGTCTCCTCAGTGACCAATGGAATGCATCCCAAGCAGTGTCTGGCGTAAGGCCCTCCCGCAGCAGTTCCTGAGTCTTGACTGCAAAGGCATATTCAGGGCACTTCGATTACTCACCGGGACGAGGCACCTCCGTGCGTCCTCTTCCATCACCCTCAGTATACGATGCCCTCCCGCAGGACTACAAACCTATGGAGAAAACAAGCCCAGCACGAGAGGCTTTCTTCAGTGTGCCTGAATGCGCAAGTCTCAGGACTGCCCGTAAGTATTTAGCCTGAGAAACCCAGCAAAGCTTGGGTTTCTCCCCGCACATCGCAGAGGTATGCTGCCCATGGTTAGTTCAGGTGGACAGACCTCCGGCCCCGAGCAGAGCTCTGTGCTCATGAACGGATGATCAGCTTGTAAGGAGCCCCGAAAGCATCTGCCCACACATACAGCTGCACGTCCTATTCACCGCGCACGCATCTCTTGGACGTCAAGCGCATTCACAGAGGACACCCCGCACACCTAGGTTTTTGCCATCCCGCTCTGCGTGAGGGAGCAGAAAGCAACCGAAAGGCTTAGGTCGTGAAGTTAGAGCTTGTGTACCGCGGAGCAGTTTCCGTTGCAGGTCTGAGTTCACCTTCACTAGCCCTAAAGAGCAGCGTACCTGACAGAGGCTCCCGGTGCTGCCTGCTTCAGGCCCGTCGAGCAGAACGCCCAGCCGTCCTGCTTCCAACGCTGTGCCAAAAGCAACTCGCTCTGCTTCCTCCCCTGAGGCTGGGCGGATGACCTCTTCACAGTATCCCTGTGTCCGGGAGTACAAGTATATATAAGAAGCTCACCTTGCCACAGCAGTGTTTAGCTGTCAATCTGGATTAGTCTGAGCAGAAAGTCACTGGGACTGAGACAGCCTCGGAGACTCCTCTGCAGGACCGCACCTCCGAGGCTTTAGGGCCCAACCGCAACAAGCCTGCGGAGACGCTTCACACACACCTCTTGCCGGCCGTGTTGCTTGGAGCCTGAAGGCCAGTGCGTTCACCTGGTTCTCAGAGCTTGGGCTCTGAGGCACGGGAGGCCCAATTATATAGGGCACCACCGCCCCGCCCCACGCTCCGCCCCGCCCCACATCCACGGACTACCTGCACCTCTCGGAGGCAGCCGGGCAGGAGCAGAGAGAAAGCGCCGTTTCACACTGCCATGCGGAATTCATGGTATGCAAGCGTTTCTCTCGTCAGCCAGGCTGCCTCACCGAGGCCTTACGGCTCAGTGGCTACACAAGCGAGCAGCTGACGCTCAGCAGGAGGGAGCCGTACACTGCAGACTTCATTCGAGGCGCTTAGAGGGCAGACGCACAGCACAGGCACGGAAAACACTTGGCAAGCACAGTCTCTGCAGCCACTCCAACACCTTGAATGATTTCTGTAATGAGGCGTCCTGCACTGCTCTCTTTCTCCCACGTTACCTGAATCCAGTGCCGACTTGCCTCTGGTGCTCTCATTTCACAGCATCTTCTACACCTTCCCGTGTGCCTAGTGCCAAATTCGTCCTAGTCGAAGTCTGCCAGGTAGAGGGCAAACAGAGAGGACAGCCTTCTACTGGAATGTTTACTTAGATTTCCGTATCACAGAGGAGGAGGTTGCACGCAAGGGGTAGCAGCGTGGTCTTCTCTCAACGAGGGTCTCCTCAGTGACCTGTGGAATGCGTCCCAAGCAGTGTCTGGCGTAAGGCCCTCCCGCAGCAGTTCCTGACACTTGACTACAAAGACATCTTCAGGGCACTTCGAATACTCACCGGGACGAGGCAGCTCCGTGCTTCCTCTACCATCACGGTCAGTATACGATGCCCTCTCGCAGGACTACAAACCTATGGAGAAAACAAGCCCAGCACGAGAGGCTTTCTTCAGGGTGCTTGAATGCGCAAGTCTCAGGACTGCCAGTAAGCATTTAGCCTGAGAAACCCAGCAAAGGGTCGGTTTCTCCCCGCAGATCGCAGAGGTATGCTGCCCATGGTTAGTTCAGGTGGACAGACCTCCGGCCCCGAGCAGAGCTCTGTGCTCATGAACGGATGACCAGCTTGTAAGGAGCCCCGAAAGCAACTGCCCCCACATACAGCTCACGTGCTATTCACGGCGCACGCATCTCTTGGACGTGAAGCGCATTGACCGAGGACACGACGCACCCCTAGGTTTTTGCCATCCCGCTCTGCGTGAGGGAGCAGAAAGCAACCGAAAGGCTTAGGTCGTGAAGTTAGAGCTTGTGTACCCCGGAGAAGTTTCCGTTGCAGGTCTAAGTTCACCTTCACTAGCCCTAAAGAGCAGCGTACCTGACAGAGGCTCCCGGTGCTGCCTGCTTCAGGCCCTTCGAGCAGAACGCCCAGCCGTCCTGCTTCCAACGCTGTGCCGAAAGCAACTCGCTCTGCTTCCTCCCCTGAGGCTGGGCTGAAGACCTCTTCACACTCTCCCTGTGTCGGGGAGTACAAGTATATATAAGCAGCTCACCTTGCCACAGCAGTGTGTAGCTGTCAATCTGGATTTGTCTGAGCAGCAAGTCACTGGGGCTGAAACAGCCTCGGAGCCTCCTCTGCAGGACCGCACCTCCGAGGCTATAGGGCCCAACCGCAGCAAGCCTGCGGAGAGGCTTCACACACACCTCTTGCCGGCCGTGTTGCTTGGGGCCTGAAGGCCAGTGCGTGCACCTGGTTCTCAGAGCTTGGGCTCTGAATCACGGGAGGCCGACTTATATAGGGCACCACCGCCCCGACCCACGCTCCGCACAGCCCCACATCCACGGTCTACCTGCACCTCTCGGAGGCAGCCGGGCAGGAGCAGAGATAAAGCGCCTTTTCGCACTGCCACGCGGAATTCATGGTATGCAAGCGTTTCTCTCGTCAGCCAGGCAGCCTCACCGAGGCCTTACGGCTCAGTGGCTACACAAGCGAGCAGCTGACGCTCAGCAGGAGGGAGCCGTACACTGCAGACTTCATTCGAGGCGCTTAGAGGGCAGACGCACAGCACAGCACAGGCACGGAAAACACTAGGCAAGCTCAGTCTCCGCATCCACTCCGACACCTTGAATGATTCCTGTAATGAGGCGTCCTGCACTGCTCTCTTTCTCCCACGTTACCTGAATCCAGTGTCGACTTGCCTCTGCTCTCTCATTTCACAGCATCTTCTTCTACACCTTCCCGTGTGCCTAGTGCCAAATTCGTCCTAGTCGAAGTCTGCCAGGTAGAGGGCGAACAGAGAGGACAGCCTTCTACTGGAATGTTTACTTAGATCTCCGTATCACAGAGGAGGAGTTTGCACGCAAGGGGTAGCAGCGTGGTCCTCTCTCAACGAGGGTCTCCTCAGTGACCAATGGAATGCATCCCAAGCAGTGTCTGGCGTAAGGCCCTCCCGCAGCAGTTCCTGAGTCTTGACTGCAAAGGCATATTCAGGGCACTTCGATTACTCACCGGGACGAGGCACCTCCGTGCGTCCTCTTCCATCACCCTCAGTATACGATGCCCTCCCGCAGGACTACAAAACTATGGAGAAAACAAGCCCAGCACGAGAGGCTTTCTTCAGTGTGCCTGAACGCGCAAGTCTCAGGACTGCCCGGAAGTATTTAGCCTGAGAAGTCCAACAAAGCTTGGGTTTCTCCCCGCACATCGCAGAGGTATGCTGCCCATGGTTAGTTCAGGTGGACAGACCTCCGGCCCCGAGCAGAGCTCTGTGCTCATGAACGGATGATCAGCTTGTAAGGAGCCCCGAAAGCATCTGCCCCCACATACAGCTGCACGTCCTATTCACCGCGCACGCATCTCTTGGACGTCAAGCGCATTCACAGAGGACACCCCGCACACCTAGGTTTTTGCCATCCCGCTCTGCGTGAGGGAGCAGAAAGCAACCGAAAGGCTTAGGTCGTGAAGTTAGAGCTTGTGTACCGCGGAGCAGTTTCCGTTGCAGGTCTGAGTTCACCTTCACTAGCCCTAAAGAGCAGCGTACCTGACAGAGGCTCCCGGTGCTGCCTGCTTCAGGCCCGTCGAGCAGAACGCCCAGCCGTCCTGCTTCCAACGCTGTGCCAAAAGCAACTCGCTCTGCTTCCTCCCCTGAGGCTGGGCGGATGACCTCTTCACAGTATCCCTGTGTCCGGGAGTACAAGTATATATAAGAAGCTCACCTTGCCACAGCAGTGTTTAGCTGTCAATCTGGATTAGTCTGAGCAGAAAGTCACTGGGACTGAGACAGCCTCGGAGACTCCTCTGCAGGACCGCACCTCCGAGGCTTTAGGGCCCAACCGCAACAAGCCTGCGGAGACGCTTCACACACACCTCTTGCCGGCCGTGTTGCTTGGAGCCTGAAGGCCAGTGCGTTCACCTGGTTCTCAGAGCTTGGGCTCTGAGGCACGGGAGGCCCACTTATATAGGGCACCACCGCCCCGCCCCACGCTCCGCCCCGCCCCACATCCACGGACTACCTGCACCTCTCGGAGGCAGCCGGGCAGGAGCAGAGAGAAAGCGCCGTTTCACACTGCCATGCGGAATTCATGGTATGCAAGCGTTTCTCTCGTCAGCCAGGCTGCCTCACCGAGGCCTTACGGCTCAGTGGCTACACAAGCGAGCAGCTGACGCTCAGCAGGAGGGAGCCGTACACTGCAGACTTCATTCGAGGCGCTTAGAGGGCAGACGCACAGCACAGGCACGGAAAACACTTGGCAAGCACAGTCTCTGCAGCCACTCCAACACCTTGAATGATTTCTGTAATGAGGCGTCCTGCACTGCTCTCTTTCTCCCACGTTACCTGAATCCAGTGCCGACTTGCCTCTGCTGCTCTCATTTCACAGCATCTTCTACACCTTCCCGTGTGCCTAGTGCCAAATTCGTCCTAGTCGAAGTCTGCCAGGTAGAGGGCAAACAGAGAGGACAGCCTTCTACTGGAATGTTTACTTAGATTTCCGTATCACAGAGGAGGAGGTTGCACGCAAGGGGTAGCAGCGTGGTCTTCTCTCAACGAGGGTCTCCTCAGTGACCTGTGGAATGCGTCCCAAGCAGTGTCTGGCGTAAGGCCCTCCCGCAGCAGTTCCTGACACTTGACTACAAAGACATCTTCAGGGCACTTCGAATACTCACCGGGACGAGGCAGCTCCGTGCTTCCTCTACCATCACGGTCAGTATACGATGCCCTCTCGCAGGACTACAAACCTATGGAGAAAACAAGCCCAGCACGAGAGGCTTTCTTCAGGGTGCTTGAATGCGCAAGTCTCAGGACTGCCAGTAAGCATTTAGCCTGAGAAACCCAGCAAAGGGTCGGTTTCTCCCCGCAGATCGCAGAGGTATGCTGCCCATGGTTAGTTCAGGTGGACAGACCTCCGGCCCCGAGCAGAGCTCTGTGCTCATGAACGGATGACCAGCTTGTAAGGAGCCCCGAAAGCAACTGCCCCCACATACAGCTCACGTCCTATTCACGGCGCACGCATCTCTTGGACGTCAAGCGCATTCACAGAGGACACGCCGCACACCTAGGTTTTTGCCATCCCGCTCTGCGTGAGGGAGCAGAAAGCAACCGAAAGGCTTAGGTCGTGAAGTTAGAGCTTGTGTACCCCGGAGAAGTTTCCGTTGCAGGTCTAAGTTCACCTTCACTAGCCCTAAAGAGCAGCGTACCTGACAGAGGCTCCCGGTGCTGCCTGCTTCAGGCCCTTCGAGCAGAACGCCCAGCCGTCCTGCTTCCAACGCTGTGCCGAAAGCAACTCGCTCTGCTTCCTCCCCTGAGGCTGGGCTGAAGACCTCTTCACACTCTCCCTGTGTCGGGGAGTACAAGTATATATAAGCAGCTCACCTTGCCACAGCAGTGTGTAGCTGTCAATCTGGATTTGTCTGAGCAGCAAGTCACTGGGGCTGAAACAGCCTCGGAGCCTCCTCTGCAGGACCGCACCTCCGAGGCTATAGGGCCCAACCGCAGCAAGCCTGCGGAGAGGCTTCACACACACCTCTTGCCGGCCGTGTTGCTTGGGGCCTGAAGGCCAGTGCGTGCACCTGGTTCTCAGAGCTTGGGCTCTGAATCACGGGAGGCCGACTTATATAGGGCACCACCGCCCCGACCCACGCTCCGCACAGCCCCACATCCACGGTCTACCTGCACCTCTCGGAGGCAGCCGGGCAGGAGCAGAGATAAAGCGCCTTTTCGCACTGCCACGCGGAATTCATGGTATGCAAGCGTTTCTCTCGTCAGCCAGGCTGCCTCACCGAGGCCTTACGGCTCAGTGGCTACACAAGCGAGCAGCTGACGCTCAGCAGGAGGGAGCCGTACACTGCAGACTTCATTCGAGGCGCTTAGAGGGCAGACGCACAGCACAGGCACGGAAAACACTTGGCAAGCACAGTCTCTGCAGCCACTCCAACACCTTGAATGATTTCTGTAATGAGGCGTCCTGCACTGCTCTCTTTCTCCCACGTTACCTGAATCCAGTGCCGACTTGCCTCTGCTGCTCTCATTTCACAGCATCTTCTACACCTTCCCGTGTGCCTAGTGCCAAATTCGTCCTAGTCGAAGTCTGCCAGGTAGAGGGCGAACAGAGAGGACAGCCTTCTACTGGAATGTTTACTTAGATTTCCGTATCACAGAGGAGGAGGTTGCACGCAAGGGGTAGCAGCGTGGTCTTCTCTCAACGAGGGTCTCCTCAGTGACCTGTGGAATGCGTCCCAAGCAGTGTCTGGCGTAAGGCCCTCCCGCAGCAGTTCCTGACACTTGACTACAAAGACATCTTCAGGGCACTTCGAATACTCACCGGGACGAGGCAGCTCCGTGCTTCCTCTACCATCACGGTCAGTATACGATGCCCTCTCGCAGGACTACAAACCTATGGAGAAAACAAGCCCAGCACGAGAGGCTTTCTTCAGGGTGCTTGAATGCGCAAGTCTCAGGACTGCCAGTAAGCATTTAGCCTGAGAAACCCAGCAAAGGGTCGGTTTCTCCCCGCAGATCGCAGAGGTATGCTGCCCATGGTTAGTTCAGGTGGACAGACCTCCGGCCCCGAGCAGAGCTCTGTGCTCATGAACGGATGACCAGCTTGTAAGGAGCCCCGAAAGCAACTGCCCCCACATACAGCTCACGTCCTATTCACGGCGCACGCATCTCTTGGACGTCAAGCGCATTCACAGAGGACACGCCGCACACCTAGGTTTTTGCCATCCCGCTCTGCGTGAGGGAGCAGAAAGCAACCGAAAGGCTTAGGTCGTGAAGTTAGAGCTTGTGTACCCCGGAGAAGTTTCCGTTGCAGGTCTAAGTTCACCTTCACTAGCCCTAAAGAGCAGCGTACCTGACAGAGGCTCCCGGTGCTGCCTGCTTCAGGCCCTTCGAGCAGAACGCCCAGCCGTCCTGCTTCCAACGCTGTGCCGAAAGCAACTCGCTCTGCTTCCTCCCCTGAGGCTGGGCTGAAGACCTCTTCACACTCTCCCTGTGTCGGGGAGTACAAGTATATATAAGCAGCTCACCTTGCCACAGCAGTGTGTAGCTGTCAATCTGGATTTGTCTGAGCAGCAAGTCACTGGGGCTGAAACAGCCTCGGAGCCTCCTCTGCAGGACCGCACCTCCGAGGCTATAGGGCCCAACCGCAGCAAGCCTGCGGAGAGGCTTCACACACACCTCTTGCCGGCCGTGTTGCTTGGGGCCTGAAGGCCAGTGCGTGCACCTGGTTCTCAGAGCTTGGGCTCTGAATCACGGGAGGCCGACTTATATAGGGCACCACCGCCCCGACCCACGCTCCGCACAGCCCCACATCCACGGTCTACCTGCACCTCTCGGAGGCAGCCGGGCAGGAGCAGAGATAAAGCGCCTTTTCGCACTGCCACGCGGAATTCATGGTATGCAAGCGTTTCTCTCGTCAGCCAGGCAGCCTCACCGAGGCCTTACGGCTCAGTGGCTACACAAGCGAGCAGCTGACGCTCAGCAGGAGGGAGCCGTACACTGCAGACTTCATTCGAGGCGCTTAGAGGGCAGACGCACAGGACAGCACAGTCACGCACAACACTAGTCAAGCTCAGGCTCCGCATCCACTCCGACACCTTGAATGATTCCTGTAATGAGGCGTCCTGCACTGCTCTCTTTCTCCCACGTTACCTGAATCCAGTGTCGACTTGCCTCTGCTCTCTCATTTCACAGCATCTTCTTCTACACCTTCCCGTGTGCCTAGTGCCAAATTCGTCCTAGTCGAAGTCTGCCAGGTAGAGGGCGAACAGAGAGGACAGCCTTCTACTGGAATGTTTACTTAGATCTCCGTATCACAGAGGAGGAGTTTGCACGCAAGGGGTAGCAGCGTGGTCCTCTCTCAACGAGGGTCTCCTCAGTGACCAATGGAATGCATCCCAAGCAGTGTCTGGCGTAAGGCCCTCCCGCAGCAGTTCCTGAGTCTTGACTGCAAAGGCATATTCAGGGCACTTCGATTACTCACCGGGACGAGGCACCTCCGTGCGTCCTCTTCCATCACCCTCAGTATACGATGCCCTCCCGCAGGACTACAAACCTATGGAGAAAACAAGCCCAGCACGAGAGGCTTTCTTCAGTGTGCCTGAATGCGCAAGTCTCAGGACTGCCCGTAAGTATTTAGCCTGAGAATTCCAGCAAAGCTTGGGTTTCTCCCCGCACATCGCAGAGGTATGCTGCCCATGGTTAGTTCAGGTGGACAGACCTCCGGCCCCGAGCAGAGCTCTGTGCTCATGAACGGATGATCAGCTTGTAAGGAGCCCCGAAAGCATCTGCCCCCACATACAGCTGCACGTCCTATTCACCGCGCACGCATCTCTTGGACGTCAAGCGCATTCACAGAGGACACCCCGCACACCTAGGTTTTTGCCATCCCGCTCTGCGTGAGGGAGCAGAAAGCAACCGAAAGGCTTAGGTCGTGAAGTTAGAGCTTGTGTACCGCGGAGCAGTTTCCGTTGCAGGTCTGAGTTCACCTTCACTAGCCCTAAAGAGCAGCGTACCTGACAGAGGCTCCCGGTGCTGCCTGCTTCAGGCCCGTCGAGCAGAACGCCCAGCCGTCCTGCTTCCAACGCTGTGCCAAAAGCAACTCGCTCTGCTTCCTCCCCTGAGGCTGGGCGGATGACCTCTTCACAGTATCCCTGTGTCCGGGAGTACAAGTATATATAAGAAGCTCACCTTGCCACAGCAGTGTTTAGCTGTCAATCTGGATTAGTCTGAGCAGAAAGTCACTGGGACTGAGACAGCCTCGGAGACTCCTCTGCAGGACCGCACCTCCGAGGCTTTAGGGCCCAACCGCAACAAGCCTGCGGAGACGCTTCACACACACCTCTTGCCGGCCGTGTTGCTTGGAGCCTGAAGGCCAGTGCGTTCACCTGGTTCTCAGAGCTTGGGCTCTGAGGCACGGGAGGCCCACTTATATAGGGCACCACCGCCCCGCCCCACGCTCCGCCCCGCCCCACATCCACGGACTACCTGCACCTCTCGGAGGCAGCCGGGCAGGAGCAGAGAGAAAGCGCCGTTTCACACTGCCATGCGGAATTCATGGTATGCAAGCGTTTCTCTCGTCAGCCAGGCTGCCTCACCGAGGCCTTACGGCTCAGTGGCTACACAAGCGAGCAGCTGACGCTCAGCAGGAGGGAGCCGTACACTGCAGACTTCATTCGAGGCGCTTAGAGGGCAGACGCACAGCACAGGCACGGAAAACACTTGGCAAGCACAGTCTCTGCAGCCACTCCAACACCTTGAATGATTTCTGTAATGAGGCGTCCTGCACTGCTCTCTTTCTCCCACGTTACCTGAATCCAGTGCCGACTTGCCTCTGCTGCTCTCATTTCACAGCATCTTCTCCACCTTCCCGTGTGCCTAGTGCCAAATTCGTCCGAGTCGAAGTCTGCCAGGTAGAGGGCGAACAGAGAGGACAGCCTTCTACTGGAATGTTTACTTAGATTTCCGTATCACAGAGGAGGAGGTTGCACGCAAGGGGTAGCAGCGTGGTCTTCTCTCAACGAGGGTCTCCTCAGTGACCTGTGGAATGCGTCCCAAGCAGTGTCTGGCGTAAGGCCCTCCCGCAGCAGTTCCTGACACTTGACTACAAAGACATCTTCAGGGCACTTCGAATACTCACCGGGACGAGGCAGCTCCGTGCTTCCTCTACCATCACGGTCAGTATACGATGCCCTCTCGCAGGACTACAAACCTATGGAGAAAACAAGCCCAGCACGAGAGGCTTTCTTCAGGGTGCTTGAATGCGCAAGTCTCAGGACTGCCAGTAAGCATTTAGCCTGAGAATCCCAGCAAAGGGTCGGTTTCTCCCCGCAGATCGCAGAGGTATGCTGCCCATGGTTAGTTCAGGTGGACAGACCTCCGGCCCCGAGCAGAGCTCTGTGCTCATGAACGGATGACCAGCTTGTAAGGAGCCCCGAAAGCAACTGCCCCCACATACAGCTCACGTCCTATTCACGGCGCACGCATCTCTTGGACGTCAAGCGCATTCACAGAGGACACGCCGCACACCTAGGTTTTTGCCATCCCGCTCTGCGTGAGGGAGCAGAAAGCAACCGAAAGGCTTAGGTCGTGAAGTTAGAGCTTGTGTACCCCGGAGAAGTTTCCGTTGCAGGTCTAAGTTCACCTTCACTAGCCCTAAAGAGCAGCGTACCTGACAGAGGCTCCCGGTGCTGCCTGCTTCAGGCCCTTCGAGCAGAACGCCCAGCCGTCCTGCTTCCAACGCTGTGCCGAAAGCAACTCGCTCTGCTTCCTCCCCTGAGGCTGGGCTGAAGACCTCTTCACACTCTCCCTGTGTCGGGGAGTACAAGTATATATAAGCAGCTCACCTTGCCACAGCAGTGTGTAGCTGTCAATCTGGATTTGTCTGAGCAGCAAGTCACTGGGGCTGAAACAGCCTCGGAGCCTCCTCTGCAGGACCGCACCTCCGAGGCTATAGGGCCCAACCGCAGCAAGCCTGCGGAGAGGCTTCACACACACCTCTTGCCGGCCGTGTTGCTTGGGGCCTGAAGGCCAGTGCGTGCACCTGGTTCTCAGAGCTTGGGCTCTGAATCACGGGAGGCCGACTTATATAGGGCACCACCGCCCCGACCCACGCTCCGCACAGCCCCACATCCACGGTCTACCTGCACCTCTCGGAGGCAGCCGGGCAGGAGCAGAGATAAAGCGCCTTTTCGCACTGCCACGCGGAATTCATGGTATGCAAGCGTTTCTCTCGTCAGCCAGGCAGCCTCACCGAGGCCTTACGGCTCAGTGGCTACACAAGCGAGCAGCTGACGCTCAGCAGGAGGGAGCCGTACACTGCAGACTTCATTCGAGGCGCTTAGAGGGCAGACGCACAGCACAGCACAGGCACGGAAAACACTAGGCAAGCTCAGTCTCCGCATCCACTCCGACACCTTGAATGATTCCTGTAATGAGGCGTCCTGCACTGCTCTCTTTCTCCCACGTTACCTGAATCCAGTGTCGACTTGCCTCTGCTCTCTCATTTCACAGCATCTTCTTCTACACCTTCCCGTGTGCCTAGTGCCAAATTCGTCCTAGTCGAAGTCTGCCAGGTAGAGGGCGAACAGAGAGGACAGCCTTCTACTGGAATGTTTACTTAGATCTCCGTATCACAGAGGAGGAGTTTGCACGCAAGGGGTAGCAGCGTGGTCCTCTCTCAACGAGGGTCTCCTCAGTGACCAATGGAATGCATCCCAAGCAGTGTCTGGCGTAAGGCCCTCCCGCAGCAGTTCCTGAGTCTTGACTGCAAAGGCATATTCAGGGCACTTCGATTACTCACCGGGACGAGGCACCTCCGTGCGTCCTCTTCCATCACCCTCAGTATACGATGCCCTCCCGCAGGACTACAAACCTATGGAGAAAACAAGCCCAGCACGAGAGGCTTTCTTCAGTGTGCCTGAATGCGCAAGTCTCAGGACTGCCCGTAAGTATTTAGCCTGAGAATTCCAGCAAAGCTTGGGTTTCTCCCCGCACATCGCAGAGGTATGCTGCCCATGGTTAGTTCAGGTGGACAGACCTCCGGCCCCGAGCAGAGCTCTGTGCTCATGAACGGATGACCAGCTTGTAAGGAGCCCCGAAAGCATCTGCCCCCACATACAGCTGCACGTCCTATTCACCGCGCACGCATCTCTTGGACGTCAAGCGCATTCACAGAGGACACCCCGCACACCTAGGTTTTTGCCATCCCGCTCTGCGTGAGGGAGCAGAAAGCAACCGAAAGGCTTAGGTCGTGAAGTTAGAGCTTGTGTACCGCGGAGCAGTTTCCGTTGCAGGTCTGAGTTCACCTTCACTAGCCCTAAAGAGCAGCGTACCTGACAGAGGCTCCCGGTGCTGCCTGCTTCAGGCCCGTCGAGCAGAACGCCCAGCCGTCCTGCTTCCAACGCTGTGCCAAAAGCAACTCGCTCTGCTTCCTCCCCTGAGGCTGGGCGGATGACCTCTTCACAGTATCCCTGTGTCCGGGAGTACAAGTATATATAAGAAGCTCACCTTGCCACAGCAGTGTTTAGCTGTCAATCTGGATTAGTCTGTGCAGAAAGTCACTGGGACTGAGACAGCCTCGGAGACTCCTCTGCAGGACCGCACCTCCGAGGCTTTAGGGCCCAACCGCAACAAGCCTGCGGAGAGGCTTCACACACACCTCTTGCCGGCCGTGTTGCTTGGAGCCTGAAGGCCAGTGCGTTCACCTGGTTCTCAGAGCTTGGGCTCTGAGGCACGGGAGGCCCACTTATATAGGGCACCACCGCCCCGCCCCACGCTCCGCCCCGCCCCACATCCACGGACTACCTGCACCTCTCGGAGGCAGCCGGGCAGGAGCAGAGAGAAAGCGCCGTTTCACACTGCCATGCGGAATTCATGGTATGCAAGCGTTTCTCTCGTCAGCCAGGCTGCCTCACCGAGGCCTTACGGCTCAGTGGCTACACAAGCGAGCAGCTGACGCTCAGCAGGAGGGAGCCGTACACTGCAGACTTCATTCGAGGCGCTTAGAGGGCAGACGCACAGCACAGGCACGGAAAACACTTGGCAAGCACAGTCTCTGCAGCCACTCCAACACCTTGAATGATTTCTGTAATGAGGCGTCCTGCACTGCTCTCTTTCTCCCACGTTACCTGAATCCAGTGCCGACTTGCCTCTGCTGCTCTCATTTCACAGCATCTTCTACACCTTCCCGTGTGCCTAGTGCCAAATTCGTCCTAGTCGACGTCTGCCAGGTAGAGGGCGAACAGAGAGGACAGCCTTCTACTGGAATGTTTACTTAGATTTCCGTATCACAGAGGAGGAGGTTGCACGCAAGGGGTAGCAGCGTGGTCTTCTCTCAACGAGGGTCTCCTCAGTGACCTGTGGAATGCGTCCCAAGCAGTGTCTGGCGTAAGGCCCTCCCGCAGCAGTTCCTGACACTTGACTACAAAGACATCTTCAGGGCACTTCGAATACTCACCGGGACGAGGCAGCTCCGTGCTTCCTCTACCATCACGGTCAGTATACGATGCCCTCTCGCAGGACTACAAACCTATGGAGAAAACAAGCCCAGCACGAGAGGCTTTCTTCAGGGTGCTTGAATGCGCAAGTCTCAGGACTGCCAGTAAGCATTTAGCCTGAGAAACCCAGCAAAGGGTCGGTTTCTCCCCGCAGATCGCAGAGGTATGCTGCCCATGGTTAGTTCAGGTGGACAGACCTCCGGCCCCGAGCAGAGCTCTGTGCTCATGAACGGATGACCAGCTTGTAAGGAGCCCCGAAAGCAACTGCCCCCACATACAGCTCACGTCCTATTCACGGCGCACGCATCTCTTGGACGTCAAGCGCATTCACAGAGGACACGCCGCACACCTAGGTTTTTGCCATCCCGCTCTGCGTGAGGGAGCAGAAAGCAACCGAAAGGCTTAGGTCGTGAAGTTAGAGCTTGTGTACCCCGGAGAAGTTTCCGTTGCAGGTCTAAGTTCACCTTCACTAGCCCTAAAGAGCAGCGTACCTGACAGAGGCTCCCGGTGCTGCCTGCTTCAGGCCCTTCGAGCAGAACGCCCAGCCGTCCTGCTTCCAACGCTGTGCCGAAAGCAACTCGCTCTGCTTCCTCCCCTGAGGCTGGGCTGAAGACCTCTTCACACTCTCCCTGTGTCGGGGAGTACAAGTATATATAAGCAGCTCACCTTGCCACAGCAGTGTGTAGCTGTCAATCTGGATTTGTCTGAGCAGCAAGTCACTGGGGCTGAAACAGCCTCGGAGCCTCCTCTGCAGGACCGCACCTCCGAGGCTATAGGGCCCAACCGCAGCAAGCCTGCGGAGAGGCTTCACACACACCTCTTGCCGGCCGTGTTGCTTGGGGCCTGAAGGCCAGTGCGTGCACCTGGTTCTCAGAGCTTGGGCTCTGAATCACGGGAGGCCGACTTATATAGGGCACCACCGCCCCGACCCACGCTCCGCACAGCCCCACATCCACGGTCTACCTGCACCTCTCGGAGGCAGCCGGGCAGGAGCAGAGATAAAGCGCCTTTTCGCACTGCCACGCGGAATTCATGGTATGCAAGCGTTTCTCTCGTCAGCCAGGCAGCCTCACCGAGGCCTTACGGCTCAGTGGCTACACAAGCGAGCAGCTGACGCTCAGCAGGAGGGAGCCGTACACTGCAGACTTCATTCGAGGCGCTTAGAGGGCAGACGCACAGCACAGCACAGGCACGGAAAACACTAGGCAAGCTCAGTCTCCGCATCCACTCCGACACCTTGAATGATTCCTGTAATGAGGCGTCCTGCACTGCTCTCTTTCTCCCACGTTACCTGAATCCAGTGTCGACTTGCCTCTGCTCTCTCATTTCACAGCATCTTCTTCTACACCTTCCCGTGTGCCTAGTGCCAAATTCGTCCTAGTCGAAGTCTGCCAGGTAGAGGGCGAACAGAGAGGACAGCCTTCTACTGGAATGTTTACTTAGATCTCCGTATCACAGAGGAGGAGTTTGCACGCAAGGGGTAGCAGCGTGGTCCTCTCTCAACGAGGGTCTCCTCAGTGACCAATGGAATGCATCCCAAGCAGTGTCTGGCGTAAGGCCCTCCCGCAGCAGTTCCTGAGTCTTGACTGCAAAGGCATATTCAGGGCACTTCGATTACTCACCGGGACGAGGCACCTCCGTGCGTCCTCTTCCATCACCCTCAGTATACGATGCCCTCCCGCAGGACTACAAACCTATGGAGAAAACAAGCCCAGCACGAGAGGCTTTCTTCAGTGTGCCTGAATGCGCAAGTCTCAGGACTGCCCGTAAGTATTTAGCCTGAGAATTCCAGCAAAGCTTGGGTTTCTCCCCGCACATCGCAGAGGTATGCTGCCCATGGTTAGTTCAGGTGGACAGACCTCCGGCCCCGAGCAGAGCTCTGTGCTCATGAACGGATGACCAGCTTGTAAGGAGCCCCGAAAGCATCTGCCCCCACATACAGCTGCACGTCCTATTCACCGCGCACGCATCTCTTGGACGTCAAGCGCATTCACAGAGGACACCCCGCACACCTAGGTTTTTGCCATCCCGCTCTGCGTGAGGGAGCAGAAAGCAACCGAAAGGCTTAGGTCGTGAAGTTAGAGCTTGTGTACCGCGGAGCAGTTTCCGTTGCAGGTCTGAGTTCACCTTCACTAGCCCTAAAGAGCAGCGTACCTGACAGAGGCTCCCGGTGCTGCCTGCTTCAGGCCCGTCGAGCAGAACGCCCAGCCGTCCTGCTTCCAACGCTGTGCCAAAAGCAACTCGCTCTGCTTCCTCCCCTGAGGCTGGGCGGATGACCTCTTCACAGTATCCCTGTGTCCGGGAGTACAAGTATATATAAGAAGCTCACCTTGCCACAGCAGTGTTTAGCTGTCAATCTGGATTAGTCTGTGCAGAAAGTCACTGGGACTGAGACAGCCTCGGAGACTCCTCTGCAGGACCGCACCTCCGAGGCTTTAGGGCCCAACCGCAACAAGCCTGCGGAGAGGCTTCACACACACCTCTTGCCGGCCGTGTTGCTTGGAGCCTGAAGGCCAGTGCGTTCACCTGGTTCTCAGAGCTTGGGCTCTGAGGCACGGGAGGCCCACTTATATAGGGCACCACCGCCCCGCCCCACGCTCCGCCCCGCCCCACATCCACGGACTACCTGCACCTCTCGGAGGCAGCCGGGCAGGAGCAGAGAGAAAGCGCCGTTTCACACTGCCATGCGGAATTCATGGTATGCAAGCGTTTCTCTCGTCAGCCAGGCTGCCTCACCGAGGCCTTACGGCTCAGTGGCTACACAAGCGAGCAGCTGACGCTCAGCAGGAGGGAGCCGTACACTGCAGACTTCATTCGAGGCGCGTAGAGGGCAGACGCACAGCACAGGCACGGAAAACACTTGGCAAGCACAGTCTCTGCAGCCACTCCAGCACCTTGAATGATTTCTGTAATGAGGCGTCCTGCACTGCTCTCTTTCTCCCACGTTACCTGAATCCAGTGGCGACTTGCCTCTGCTGCTCTCATTTCACAGCATCTTCTACACCTTCCCGTGTGCCTAGTGCCAAATTCGTCCTAGTCGACGTCTGCCAGGTAGAGGGCGAACAGAGAGGACAGCCTTCTACTGGAATGTTTACTTAGATTTCCGTATCACAGAGGAGGAGGTTGCACGCAAGGGGTAGCAGCGTGGTCTTCTCTCAACGAGGGTCTCCTCAGTGACCTGTGGAATGCGTCCCAAGCAGTGTCTGGCGTAAGGCCCTCCCGCAGCAGTTCCTGACACTTGACTACAAAGACATCTTCAGGGCACTTCGAATACTCACCGGGACGAGGCAGCTCCGTGCTTCCTCTACCATCACGGTCAGTATACGATGCCCTCTCGCAGGACTACAAACCTATGGAGAAAACAAGCCCAGCACGAGAGGCTTTCTTCAGGGTGCTTGAATGCGCAAGTCTCAGGACTGCCAGTAAGCATTTAGCCTGAGAAACCCAGCAAAGGGTCGGTTTCTCCCCGCAGATCGCAGAGGTATGCTGCCCATGGTTAGTTCAGGTGGACAGACCTCCGGCCCCGAGCAGAGCTCTGTGCTCATGAACGGATGACCAGCTTGTAAGGAGCCCCGAAAGCAACTGCCCCCACATACAGCTCACGTCCTATTCACGGCGCACGCATCTCTTGGACGTCAAGCGCATTCACAGAGGACACGCCGCACACCTAGGTTTTTGCCATCCCGCTCTGCGTGAGGGAGCAGAAAGCAACCGAAAGGCTTAGGTCGTGAAGTTAGAGCTTGTGTACCCCGGAGAAGTTTCCGTTGCAGGTCTAAGTTCACCTTCACTAGCCCTAAAGAGCAGCGTACCTGACAGAGGCTCCCGGTGCTGCCTGCTTCAGGCCCTTCGAGCAGAACGCCCAGCCGTCCTGCTTCCAACGCTGTGCCGAAAGCAACTCGCTCTGCTTCCTCCCCTGAGGCTGGGCTGAAGACCTCTTCACACTCTCCCTGTGTCGGGGAGTACAAGTATATATAAGCAGCTCACCTTGCCACAGCAGTGTGTAGCTGTCAATCTGGATTTGTCTGAGCAGCAAGTCACTGGGGCTGAAACAGCCTCGGAGCCTCCTCTGCAGGACCGCACCTCCGAGGCTATAGGGCCCAACCGCAGCAAGCCTGCGGAGAGGCTTCACACACACCTCTTGCCGGCCGTGTTGCTTGGGGCCTGAAGGCCAGTGCGTGCACCTGGTTCTCAGAGCTTGGGCTCTGAATCACGGGAGGCCGACTTATATAGGGCACCACCGCCCCGACCCACGCTCCGCACAGCCCCACATCCACGGTCTACCTGCACCTCTCGGAGGCAGCCGGGCAGGAGCAGAGATAAAGCGCCTTTTCGCACTGCCACGCGGAATTCATGGTATGCAAGCGTTTCTCTCGTCAGCCAGGCAGCCTCACCGAGGCCTTACGGCTCAGTGGCTACACAAGCGAGCAGCTGACGCTCAGCAGGAGGGAGCCGTACACTGCAGACTTCATTCGAGGCGCTTAGAGGGCAGACGCACAGCACAGCACAGGCACGGAAAACACTAGGCAAGCTCAGTCTCCGCATCCACTCCGACACCTTGAATGATTCCTGTAATGAGGCGTCCTGCACTGCTCTCTTTCTCCCACGTTACCTGAATCCAGTGTCGACTTGCCTCTGCTCTCTCATTTCACAGCATCTTCTTCTACACCTTCCCGTGTGCCTAGTGCCAAATTCGTCCTAGTCGAAGTCTGCCAGGTAGAGGGCGAACAGAGAGGACAGCCTTCTACTGGAATGTTTACTTAGATCTCCGTATCACAGAGGAGGAGTTTGCACGCAAGGGGTAGCAGCGTGGTCCTCTCTCAACGAGGGTCTCCTCAGTGACCAATGGAATGCATCCCAAGCAGTGTCTGGCGTAAGGCCCTCCCGCAGCAGTTCCTGAGTCTTGACTGCAAAGGCATATTCAGGGCACTTCGATTACTCACCGGGACGAGGCACCTCCGTGCGTCCTCTTCCATCACCCTCAGTATACGATGCCCTCCCGCAGGACTACAAACCTATGGAGAAAACAAGCCCAGCACGAGAGGCTTTCTTCAGTGTGCCTGAATGCGCAAGTCTCAGGACTGCCCGTAAGTATTTAGCCTGAGAATTCCAGCAAAGCTTGGGTTTCTCCCCGCACATCGCAGAGGTATGCTGCCCATGGTTAGTTCAGGTGGACAGACCTCCGGCCCCGAGCAGAGCTCTGTGCTCATGAACGGATGACCAGCTTGTAAGGAGCCCCGAAAGCATCTGCCCCCACATACAGCTGCACGTCCTATTCACCGCGCACGCATCTCTTGGACGTCAAGCGCATTCACAGAGGACACCCCGCACACCTAGGTTTTTGCCATCCCGCTCTGCGTGAGGGAGCAGAAAGCAACCGAAAGGCTTAGGTCGTGAAGTTAGAGCTTGTGTACCGCGGAGCAGTTTCCGTTGCAGGTCTGAGTTCACCTTCACTAGCCCTAAAGAGCAGCGTACCTGACAGAGGCTCCCGGTGCTGCCTGCTTCAGGCCCGTCGAGCAGAACGCCCAGCCGTCCTGCTTCCAACGCTGTGCCAAAAGCAACTCGCTCTGCTTCCTCCCCTGAGGCTGGGCGGATGACCTCTTCACAGTATCCCTGTGTCCGGGAGTACAAGTATATATAAGAAGCTCACCTTGCCACAGCAGTGTTTAGCTGTCAATCTGGATTAGTCTGTGCAGAAAGTCACTGGGACTGAGACAGCCTCGGAGACTCCTCTGCAGGACCGCACCTCCGAGGCTTTAGGGCCCAACCGCAACAAGCCTGCGGAGAGGCTTCACACACACCTCTTGCCGGCCGTGTTGCTTGGAGCCTGAAGGCCAGTGCGTTCACCTGGTTCTCAGAGCTTGGGCTCTGAGGCACGGGAGGCCCACTTATATAGGGCACCACCGCCCCGCCCCACGCTCCGCCCCGCCCCACATCCACGGACTACCTGCACCTCTCGGAGGCAGCCGGGCAGGAGCAGAGAGAAAGCGCCGTTTCACACTGCCATGCGGAATTCATGGTATGCAAGCGTTTCTCTCGTCAGCCAGGCTGCCTCACCGAGGCCTTACGGCTCAGTGGCTACACAAGCGAGCAGCTGACGCTCAGCAGGAGGGAGCCGTACACTGCAGACTTCATTCGAGGCGCGTAGAGGGCAGACGCACAGCACAGGCACGGAAAACACTTGGCAAGCACAGTCTCTGCAGCCACTCCAGCACCTTGAATGATTTCTGTAATGAGGCGTCCTGCACTGCTCTCTTTCTCCCACGTTACCTGAATCCAGTGGCGACTTGCCTCTGCTGCTCTCATTTCACAGCATCTTCTACACCTTCCCGTGTGCCTAGTGCCAAATTCGTCCTAGTCGACGTCTGCCAGGTAGAGGGCGAACAGAGAGGACAGCCTTCTACTGGAATGTTTACTTAGATTTCCGTATCACAGAGGAGGAGGTTGCACGCAAGGGGTAGCAGCGTGGTCTTCTCTCAACGAGGGTCTCCTCAGTGACCTGTGGAATGCGTCCCAAGCAGTGTCTGGCGTAAGGCCCTCCCGCAGCAGTTCCTGACACTTGACTACAAAGACATCTTCAGGGCACTTCGAATACTCACCGGGACGAGGCAGCTCCGTGCTTCCTCTACCATCACGGTCAGTATACGATGCCCTCTCGCAGGACTACAAACCTATGGAGAAAACAAGCCCAGCACGAGAGGCTTTCTTCAGGGTGCTTGAATGCGCAAGTCTCAGGACTGCCAGTAAGCATTTAGCCTGAGAAACCCAGCAAAGGGTCGGTTTCTCCCCGCAGATCGCAGAGGTATGCTGCCCATGGTTAGTTCAGGTGGACAGACCTCCGGCCCCGAGCAGAGCTCTGTGCTCATGAACGGATGACCAGCTTGTAAGGAGCCCCGAAAGCAACTGCCCCCACATACAGCTCACGTCCTATTCACGGCGCACGCATCTCTTGGACGTCAAGCGCATTCACAGAGGACACGCCGCACACCTAGGTTTTTGCCATCCCGCTCTGCGTGAGGGAGCAGAAAGCAACCGAAAGGCTTAGGTCGTGAAGTTAGAGCTTGTGTACCCCGGAGAAGTTTCCGTTGCAGGTCTAAGTTCACCTTCACTAGCCCTAAAGAGCAGCGTACCTGACAGAGGCTCCCGGTGCTGCCTGCTTCAGGCCCTTCGAGCAGAACGCCCAGCCGTCCTGCTTCCAACGCTGTGCCGAAAGCAACTCGCTCTGCTTCCTCCCCTGAGGCTGGGCTGAAGACCTCTTCACACTCTCCCTGTGTCGGGGAGTACAAGTATATATAAGCAGCTCACCTTGCCACAGCAGTGTGTAGCTGTCAATCTGGATTTGTCTGAGCAGCAAGTCACTGGGGCTGAAACAGCCTCGGAGCCTCCTCTGCAGGACCGCACCTCCGAGGCTATAGGGCCCAACCGCAGCAAGCCTGCGGAGAGGCTTCACACACACCTCTTGCCGGCCGTGTTGCTTGGGGCCTGAAGGCCAGTGCGTGCACCTGGTTCTCAGAGCTTGGGCTCTGAATCACGGGAGGCCGACTTATATAGGGCACCACCGCCCCGACCCACGCTCCGCACAGCCCCACATCCACGGTCTACCTGCACCTCTCGGAGGCAGCCGGGCAGGAGCAGAGATAAAGCGCCTTTTCGCACTGCCACGCGGAATTCATGGTATGCAAGCGTTTCTCTCGTCAGCCAGGCAGCCTCACCGAGGCCTTACGGCTCAGTGGCTACACAAGCGAGCAGCTGACGCTCAGCAGGAGGGAGCCGTACACTGCAGACTTCATTCGAGGCGCTTAGAGGGCAGACGCACAGCACAGCACAGGCACGGAAAACACTAGGCAAGCTCAGTCTCCGCATCCACTCCGACACCTTGAATGATTCCTGTAATGAGGCGTCCTGCACTGCTCTCTTTCTCCCACGTTACCTGAATCCAGTGTCGACTTGCCTCTGCTCTCTCATTTCACAGCATCTTCTTCTACACCTTCCCGTGTGCCTAGTGCCAAATTCGTCCTAGTCGAAGTCTGCCAGGTAGAGGGCGAACAGAGAGGACAGCCTTCTACTGGAATGTTTACTTAGATCTCCGTATCACAGAGGAGGAGTTTGCACGCAAGGGGTAGCAGCGTGGTCCTCTCTCAACGAGGGTCTCCTCAGTGACCAATGGAATGCATCCCAAGCAGTGTCTGGCGTAAGGCCCTCCCGCAGCAGTTCCTGAGTCTTGACTGCAAAGGCATATTCAGGGCACTTCGATTACTCACCGGGACGAGGCACCTCCGTGCGTCCTCTTCCATCACCCTCAGTATACGATGCCCTCCCGCAGGACTACAAACCTATGGAGAAAACAAGCCCAGCACGAGAGGCTTTCTTCAGTGTGCCTGAATGCGCAAGTCTCAGGACTGCCCGTAAGTATTTAGCCTGAGAATTCCAGCAAAGCTTGGGTTTCTCCCCGCACATCGCAGAGGTATGCTGCCCATGGTTAGTTCAGGTGGACAGACCTCCGGCCCCGAGCAGAGCTCTGTGCTCATGAACGGATGACCAGCTTGTAAGGAGCCCCGAAAGCATCTGCCCCCACATACAGCTGCACGTCCTATTCACCGCGCACGCATCTCTTGGACGTCAAGCGCATTCACAGAGGACACCCCGCACACCTAGGTTTTTGCCATCCCGCTCTGCGTGAGGGAGCAGAAAGCAACCGAAAGGCTTAGGTCGTGAAGTTAGAGCTTGTGTACCGCGGAGCAGTTTCCGTTGCAGGTCTGAGTTCACCTTCACTAGCCCTAAAGAGCAGCGTACCTGACAGAGGCTCCCGGTGCTGCCTGCTTCAGGCCCGTCGAGCAGAACGCCCAGCCGTCCTGCTTCCAACGCTGTGCCAAAAGCAACTCGCTCTGCTTCCTCCCCTGAGGCTGGGCGGATGACCTCTTCACAGTATCCCTGTGTCCGGGAGTACAAGTATATATAAGAAGCTCACCTTGCCACAGCAGTGTTTAGCTGTCAATCTGGATTAGTCTGTGCAGAAAGTCACTGGGACTGAGACAGCCTCGGAGACTCCTCTGCAGGACCGCACCTCCGAGGCTTTAGGGCCCAACCGCAACAAGCCTGCGGAGAGGCTTCACACACACCTCTTGCCGGCCGTGTTGCTTGGAGCCTGAAGGCCAGTGCGTTCACCTGGTTCTCAGAGCTTGGGCTCTGAGGCACGGGAGGCCCACTTATATAGGGCACCACCGCCCCGCCCCACGCTCCGCCCCGCCCCACATCCACGGACTACCTGCACCTCTCGGAGGCAGCCGGGCAGGAGCAGAGAGAAAGCGCCGTTTCACACTGCCATGCGGAATTCATGGTATGCAAGCGTTTCTCTCGTCAGCCAGGCTGCCTCACCGAGGCCTTACGGCTCAGTGGCTACACAAGCGAGCAGCTGACGCTCAGCAGGAGGGAGCCGTACACTGCAGACTTCATTCGAGGCGCTTAGAGGGCAGACGCACAGCACAGGCACGGAAAACACTTGGCAAGCACAGTCTCTGCAGCCACTCCAACACCTTGAATGATTTCTGTAATGAGGCGTCCTGCACTGCTCTCTTTCTCCCACGTTACCTGAATCCAGTGCCGACTTGCCTCTGCTGCTCTCATTTCACAGCATCTTCTCCACCTTCCCGTGTGCCTAGTGCCAAATTCGTCCGAGTCGAAGTCTGCCAGGTAGAGGGCGAACAGAGAGGACAGCCTTCTACTGGAATGTTTACTTAGATTTCCGTATCACAGAGGAGGAGGTTGCACGCAAGGGGTAGCAGCGTGGTCTTCTCTCAACGAGGGTCTCCTCAGTGACCTGTGGAATGCGTCCCAAGCAGTGTCTGGCGTAAGGCCCTCCCGCAGCAGTTCCTGACACTTGACTACAAAGACATCTTCAGGGCACTTCGAATACTCACCGGGACGAGGCAGCTCCGTGCTTCCTCTACCATCACGGTCAGTATACGATGCCCTCTCGCAGGACTACAAACCTATGGAGAAAACAAGCCCAGCACGAGAGGCTTTCTTCAGGGTGCTTGAATGCGCAAGTCTCAGGACTGCCAGTAAGCATTTAGCCTGAGAAACCCAGCAAAGGGTCGGTTTCTCCCCGCAGATCGCAGAGGTATGCTGCCCATGGTTAGTTCAGGTGGACAGACCTCCGGCCCCGAGCAGAGCTCTGTGCTCATGAACGGATGACCAGCTTGTAAGGAGCCCCGAAAGCAACTGCCCCCACATACAGCTCACGTCCTATTCACGGCGCACGCATCTCTTGGACGTCAAGCGCATTCACAGAGGACACGCCGCACACCTAGGTTTTTGCCATCCCGCTCTGCGTGAGGGAGCAGAAAGCAACCGAAAGGCTTAGGTCGTGAAGTTAGAGCTTGTGTACCCCGGAGAAGTTTCCGTTGCAGGTCTAAGTTCACCTTCACTAGCCCTAAAGAGCAGCGTACCTGACAGAGGCTCCCGGTGCTGCCTGCTTCAGGCCCTTCGAGCAGAACGCCCAGCCGTCCTGCTTCCAACGCTGTGCCGAAAGCAACTCGCTCTGCTTCCTCCCCTGAGGCTGGGCTGAAGACCTCTTCACACTCTCCCTGTGTCGGGGAGTACAAGTATATATAAGCAGCTCACCTTGCCACAGCAGTGTGTAGCTGTCAATCTGGATTTGTCTGAGCAGCAAGTCACTGGGGCTGAAACAGCCTCGGAGCCTCCTCTGCAGGACCGCACCTCCGAGGCTATAGGGCCCAACCGCAGCAAGCCTGCGGAGAGGCTTCACACACACCTCTTGCCGGCCGTGTTGCTTGGGGCCTGAAGGCCAGTGCGTGCACCTGGTTCTCAGAGCTTGGGCTCTGAATCACGGGAGGCCGACTTATATAGGGCACCACCGCCCCGACCCACGCTCCGCACAGCCCCACATCCACGGTCTACCTGCACCTCTCGGAGGCAGCCGGGCAGGAGCAGAGATAAAGCGCCTTTTCGCACTGCCACGCGGAATTCATGGTATGCAAGCGTTTCTCTCGTCAGCCAGGCAGCCTCACCGAGGCCTTACGGCTCAGTGGCTACACAAGCGAGCAGCTGACGCTCAGCAGGAGGGAGCCGTACACTGCAGACTTCATTCGAGGCGCTTAGAGGGCAGACGCACAGCACAGCACAGGCACGGAAAACACTAGGCAAGCTCAGTCTCCGCATCCACTCCGACACCTTGAATGATTCCTGTAATGAGGCGTCCTGCACTGCTCTCTTTCTCCCACGTTACCTGAATCCAGTGTCGACTTGCCTCTGCTCTCTCATTTCACAGCATCTTCTTCTACACCTTCCCGTGTGCCTAGTGCCAAATTCGTCCTAGTCGAAGTCTGCCAGGTAGAGGGCGAACAGAGAGGACAGCCTTCTACTGGAATGTTTACTTAGATCTCCGTATCACAGAGGAGGAGTTTGCACGCAAGGGGTAGCAGCGTGGTCCTCTCTCAACGAGGGTCTCCTCAGTGACCAATGGAATGCATCCCAAGCAGTGTCTGGCGTAAGGCCCTCCCGCAGCAGTTCCTGAGTCTTGACTGCAAAGGCATATTCAGGGCACTTCGATTACTCACCGGGACGAGGCACCTCCGTGCGTCCTCTTCCATCACCCTCAGTATACGATGCCCTCCCGCAGGACTACAAACCTATGGAGAAAACAAGCCCAGCACGAGAGGCTTTCTTCAGTGTGCCTGAATGCGCAAGTCTCAGGACTGCCCGTAAGTATTTAGCCTGAGAATTCCAGCAAAGCTTGGGTTTCTCCCCGCACATCGCAGAGGTATGCTGCCCATGGTTAGTTCAGGTGGACAGACCTCCGGCCCCGAGCAGAGCTCTGTGCTCATGAACGGATGATCAGCTTGTAAGGAGCCCCGAAAGCATCTGCCCCCACATACAGCTGCACGTCCTATTCACCGCGCACGCATCTCTTGGGCGTCAAGCGCATTCACAGAGGACACCCCGCACACCTAGGTTTTTGCCATCCCGCTCTGCGTGAGGGAGCAGAAAGCAACCGAAAGGCTTAGGTCGTGAAGTTAGAGCTTGTGTACCGCGGAGCAGTTTCCGTTGCAGGTCTGAGTTCACCTTCACTAGCCCTAAAGAGCAGCGTACCTGACAGAGGCTCCCGGTGCTGCCTGCTTCAGGCCCGTCGAGCAGAACGCCCAGCCGTCCTGCTTCCAACGCTGTGCCAAAAGCAACTCGCTCTGCTTCCTCCCCTGAGGCTGGGCGGATGACCTCTTCACAGTATCCCTGTGTCCGGGAGTACAAGTATATATAAGAAGCTCACCTTGCCACAGCAGTGTTTAGCTGTCAATCTGGATTAGTCTGTGCAGAAAGTCACTGGGACTGAGACAGCCTCGGAGACTCCTCTGCAGGACCGCACCTCCGAGGCTTTAGGGCCCAACCGCAACAAGCCTGCGGAGAGGCTTCACACACACCTCTTGCCGGCCGTGTTGCTTGGAGCCTGAAGGCCAGTGCGTTCACCTGGTTCTCAGAGCTTGGGCTCTGAGGCACGGGAGGCCCACTTATATAGGGCACCACCGCCCCGCCCCACGCTCCGCCCCGCCCCACATCCACGGACTACCTGCACCTCTCGGAGGCAGCCGGGCAGGAGCAGAGAGAAAGCGCCGTTTCACACTGCCATGCGGAATTCATGGTATGCAAGCGTTTCTCTCGTCAGCCAGGCTGCCTCACCGAGGCCTTACGGCTCAGTGGCTACACAAGCGAGCAGCTGACGCTCAGCAGGAGGGAGCCGTACACTGCAGACTTCATTCGAGGCGCTTAGAGGGCAGACGCACAGCACAGGCACGGAAAACACTTGGCAAGCACAGTCTCTGCAGCCACTCCAACACCTTGAATGATTTCTGTAATGAGGCGTCCTGCACTGCTCTCTTTCTCCCACGTTACCTGAATCCAGTGCCGACTTGCCTCTGCTGCTCTCATTTCACAGCATCTTCTCCACCTTCCCGTGTGCCTAGTGCCAAATTCGTCCGAGTCGAAGTCTGCCAGGTAGAGGGCGAACAGAGAGGACAGCCTTCTACTGGAATGTTTACTTAGATTTCCGTATCACAGAGGAGGAGGTTGCACGCAAGGGGTAGCAGCGTGGTCTTCTCTCAACGAGGGTCTCCTCAGTGACCTGTGGAATGCGTCCCAAGCAGTGTCTGGCGTAAGGCCCTCCCGCAGCAGTTCCTGACACTTGACTACAAAGACATCTTCAGGGCACTTCGAATACTCACCGGGACGAGGCAGCTCCGTGCTTCCTCTACCATCACGGTCAGTATACGATGCCCTCTCGCAGGACTACAAACCTATGGAGAAAACAAGCCCAGCACGAGAGGCTTTCTTCAGGGTGCTTGAATGCGCAAGTCTCAGGACTGCCAGTAAGCATTTAGCCTGAGAAACCCAGCAAAGGGTCGGTTTCTCCCCGCAGATCGCAGAGGTATGCTGCCCATGGTTAGTTCAGGTGGACAGACCTCCGGCCCCGAGCAGAGCTCTGTGCTCATGAACGGATGACCAGCTTGTAAGGAGCCCCGAAAGCAACTGCCCCCACATACAGCTCACGTCCTATTCACGGCGCACGCATCTCTTGGACGTCAAGCGCATTCACAGAGGACACGCCGCACACCTAGGTTTTTGCCATCCCGCTCTGCGTGAGGGAGCAGAAAGCAACCGAAAGGCTTAGGTCGTGAAGTTAGAGCTTGTGTACCCCGGAGAAGTTTCCGTTGCAGGTCTAAGTTCACCTTCACTAGCCCTAAAGAGCAGCGTACCTGACAGAGGCTCCCGGTGCTGCCTGCTTCAGGCCCTTCGAGCAGAACGCCCAGCCGTCCTGCTTCCAACGCTGTGCCGAAAGCAACTCGCTCTGCTTCCTCCCCTGAGGCTGGGCTGAAGACCTCTTCACACTCTCCCTGTGTCGGGGAGTACAAGTATATATAAGCAGCTCACCTTGCCACAGCAGTGTGTAGCTGTCAATCTGGATTTGTCTGAGCAGCAAGTCACTGGGGCTGAAACAGCCTCGGAGCCTCCTCTGCAGGACCGCACCTCCGAGGCTATAGGGCCCAACCGCAGCAAGCCTGCGGAGAGGCTTCACACACACCTCTTGCCGGCCGTGTTGCTTGGGGCCTGAAGGCCAGTGCGTGCACCTGGTTCTCAGAGCTTGGGCTCTGAATCACGGGAGGCCGACTTATATAGGGCACCACCGCCCCGACCCACGCTCCGCACAGCCCCACATCCACGGTCTACCTGCACCTCTCGGAGGCAGCCGGGCAGGAGCAGAGATAAAGCGCCTTTTCGCACTGCCACGCGGAATTCATGGTATGCAAGCGTTTCTCTCGTCAGCCAGGCAGCCTCACCGAGGCCTTACGGCTCAGTGGCTACACAAGCGAGCAGCTGACGCTCAGCAGGAGGGAGCCGTACACTGCAGACTTCATTCGAGGCGCTTAGAGGGCAGACGCACAGCACAGCACAGGCACGGAAAACACTAGGCAAGCTCAGTCTCCGCATCCACTCCGACACCTTGAATGATTCCTGTAATGAGGCGTCCTGCACTGCTCTCTTTCTCCCACGTTACCTGAATCCAGTGTCGACTTGCCTCTGCTCTCTCATTTCACAGCATCTTCTTCTACACCTTCCCGTGTGCCTAGTGCCAAATTCGTCCTAGTCGAAGTCTGCCAGGTAGAGGGCGAACAGAGAGGACAGCCTTCTACTGGAATGTTTACTTAGCTCTCCGTATCACAGAGGAGAAGTTTGCACGCAAGGGGTAACAGCGTGGTCCTCTCTCAACGAGGGTCTCCTCAGTGACCAATGGAATGCATCCCAAGCAGTGTCTGGCGTAAGGCCCTCCCGCAGCAGTTCCTGAGTCTTGACTGCAAAGGCATATTCAGGGCACTTCGATTACTCACCGGGACGAGGCACCTCCGTGCGTCCTCTTCCATCACCCTCAGTATACGATGCCCTCCCGCAGGACTACAAACCTATGGAGAAAACAAGCCCAGCAACGAGAGGCTTTCTTCAGTGTGCCTGAATGCGCAAGTCTCAGGACTGCCCGTAAGTATTTAGCCTGAGAATTCCAGCAAAGCTTGGGTTTCTCCCCGCACATCGCAGAGGTATGCTGCCCATGGTTAGTTCAGGTGGACAGACCTCCGGCCCCGAGCAGAGCTCTGTGCTCATGAACGGATGATCAGCTTGTAAGGAGCCCCGAAAGCATCTGCCCCCACATACAGCTGCACGTCCTATTCACCGCGCACGCATCTCTTGGACGTCAAGCGCATTCACAGAGGACACCCCGCACACCTAGGTTTTTGCCATCCCGCTCTGCGTGAGGGAGCAGAAAGCAACCGAAAGGCTTAGGTCGTGAAGTTAGAGCTTGTGTACCGCGGAGCAGTTTCCGTTGCAGGTCTGAGTTCACCTTCACTAGCCCTAAAGAGCAGCGTACCTGACAGAGGCTCCCGGTGCTGCCTGCTTCAGGCCCGTCGAGCAGAACGCCCAGCCGTCCTGCTTCCAACGCTGTGCCAAAAGCAACTCGCTCTGCTTCCTCCCCTGAGGCTGGGCGGATGACCTCTTCACAGTATCCCTGTGTCCGGGAGTACAAGTATATATAAGAAGCTCACCTTGCCACAGCAGTGTTTAGCTGTCAATCTGGATTAGTCTGTGCAGAAAGTCACTGGGACTGAGACAGCCTCGGAGCCTCCTCTGCAGGACCGCACCTCCGAGGCTTTAGGGCCCAACCGCAACAAGCCTGCGGAGAGGCTTCACACACACCTCTTGCCGGCCGTGTTGCTTGGAGCCTGAAGGCCAGTGCGTTCACCTGGTTCTCAGAGCTTGGGCTCTGAGGCACGGGAGGCCCACTTATATAGGGCACCACCGCCCCGCCCCACGCTCCGCCCCGCCCCACATCCACGGACTACCTGCACCTCTCGGAGGCAGCCGGGCAGGAGCAGAGAGAAAGCGCCGTTTCACACTGCCATGCGGAATTCATGGTATGCAAGCGTTTCTCTCGTCAGCCAGGCTGCCTCACCGAGGCCTTACGGCTCAGTGGCTACACAAGCGAGCAGCTGACGCTCAGCAGGAGGGAGCCGTACACTGCAGACTTCATTCGAGGCGCTTAGAGGGCAGACGCACAGCACAGGCACGGAAAACACTTGGCAAGCACAGTCTCTGCAGCCACTCCAACACCTTGAATGATTTCTGTAATGAGGCGTCCTGCACTGCTCTCTTTCTCCCACGTTACCTGAATCCAGTGCCGACTTGCCTCTGCTGCTCTCATTTCACAGCATCTTCTCCACCTTCCCGTGTGCCTAGTGCCAAATTCGTCCGAGTCGAAGTCTGCCAGGTAGAGGGCGAACAGAGAGGACAGCCTTCTACTGGAATGTTTACTTAGATTTCCGTATCACAGAGGAGGAGGTTGCACGCAAGGGGTAGCAGCGTGGTCTTCTCTCAACGAGGGTCTCCTCAGTGACCTGTGGAATGCGTCCCAAGCAGTGTCTGGCGTAAGGCCCTCCCGCAGCAGTTCCTGACACTTGACTACAAAGACATCTTCAGGGCACTTCGAATACTCACCGGGACGAGGCAGCTCCGTGCTTCCTCTACCATCACGGTCAGTATACGATGCCCTCTCGCAGGACTACAAACCTATGGAGAAAACAAGCCCAGCACGAGAGGCTTTCTTCAGGGTGCTTGAATGCGCAAGTCTCAGGACTGCCAGTAAGCATTTAGCCTGAGAAACCCAGCAAAGGGTCGGTTTCTCCCCGCAGATCGCAGAGGTATGCTGCCCATGGTTAGTTCAGGTGGACAGACCTCCGGCCCCGAGCAGAGCTCTGTGCTCATGAACGGATGACCAGCTTGTAAGGAGCCCCGAAAGCAACTGCCCCCACATACAGCTCACGTCCTATTCACGGCGCACGCATCTCTTGGACGTCAAGCGCATTCACAGAGGACACGCCGCACACCTAGGTTTTTGCCATCCCGCTCTGCGTGAGGGAGCAGAAAGCAACCGAAAGGCTTAGGTCGTGAAGTTAGAGCTTGTGTACCCCGGAGAAGTTTCCGTTGCAGGTCTAAGTTCACCTTCACTAGCCCTAAAGAGCAGCGTACCTGACAGAGGCTCCCGGTGCTGCCTGCTTCAGGCCCTTCGAGCAGAACGCCCAGCCGTCCTGCTTCCAACGCTGTGCCGAAAGCAACTCGCTCTGCTTCCTCCCCTGAGGCTGGGCTGAAGACCTCTTCACACTCTCCCTGTGTCGGGGAGTACAAGTATATATAAGCAGCTCACCTTGCCACAGCAGTGTGTAGCTGTCAATCTGGATTTGTCTGAGCAGCAAGTCACTGGGGCTGAAACAGCCTCGGAGCCTCCTCTGCAGGACCGCACCTCCGAGGCTATAGGGCCCAACCGCAGCAAGCCTGCGGAGAGGCTTCACACACACCTCTTGCCGGCCGTGTTGCTTGGGGCCTGAAGGCCAGTGCGTGCACCTGGTTCTCAGAGCTTGGGCTCTGAATCACGGGAGGCCGACTTATATAGGGCACCACCGCCCCGACCCACGCTCCGCACAGCCCCACATCCACGGTCTACCTGCACCTCTCGGAGGCAGCCGGGCAGGAACAGAGATAAAGCGCCTTTTCGCACTGCCACGCGGAATTCATGGTATGCAAGCGTTTCTCTCGTCAGCCCGGCAGCCTCACCGAGGCCTTAGGGCTCAGTGGCTACACAAGCGAGCAGCTGAGGCTCAGCAGGAGGGAGCCGTACACTGGAGACTTCATTCGAGGCGCTTAGAGGCCAGACGCACACCACAGGACAGGCACGGAAAACACTAGGCAAGCTCAGTCTCCGCATCCACTCCGACACCTTGAATGATTCCTGTAATGAGGCGTCCTGCACTGCTCTCTTTCTCCCACGTTACCTGAATCCAGTGTCGACTTGCCTCTGCTCTCTCATTTCACAGCATCTTCTTCTACACCTTCCCGTGTGCCTAGTGCCAAATTCGTCCTAGTCGAAGTCTGCCAGGTAGAGGGCGAAGAGAGAGGACAGCCTTCTACTCGAATGTTTACTTACATCTCCGTATCACAGAGGAGGAGTTTGCACGCAAGGGGTAGCAGCGTGGTCCTCTCTCAACGAGGGTCTCCTCAGTGACCAATGGAATGCATCCCAAGCAGTGTCTGGCGTAAGGCCCTCCCGCAGCAGTTCCTGAGTCTTGACTGCAAAGGCATATTCAGGGCACTTCGATTACTCACCGGGACGAGGCACCTCCGTGCGTCCTCTTCCATCACCCTCAGTATACGATGCCCTCCCGCAGGACTACAAACCTATGGAGAAAACAAGCCCAGCACGAGAGGCTTTCTTCAGTGTGCCTGAATGCGCAAGTCTCAGGACTGCCCGTAAGTATTTAGCCTGAGAATTCCAGCAAAGCTTGGGTTTCTCCCCGCACATCGCAGAGGTATGCTGCCCATGGTTAGTTCAGGTGGACAGACCTCCGGCCCCGAGCAGAGCTCTGTGCTCATGAACGGATGATCAGCTTGTAAGGAGCCCCGAAAGCATCTGCCCCCACATACAGCTGCACGTCCTATTCACCGCGCACGCATCTCTTGGACGTCAAGCGCATTCACAGAGGACACCCCGCACACCTAGGTTTTTGCCATCCCGCTCTGCGTGAGGGAGCAGAAAGCAACCGAAAGGCTTAGGTCGTGAAGTTAGAGCTTGTGTACCGCGGAGCAGTTTCCGTTGCAGGTCTGAGTTCACCTTCACTAGCCCTAAAGAGCAGCGTACCTGACAGAGGCTCCCGGTGCTGCCTGCTTCAGGCCCGTCGAGCAGAACGCCCAGCCGTCCTGCTTCCAACGCTGTGCCAAAAGCAACTCGCTCTGCTTCCTCCCCTGAGGCTGGGCGGATGACCTCTTCACAGTATCCCTGTGTCCGGGAGTACAAGTATATATAAGAAGCTCACCTTGCCACAGCAGTGTTTAGCTGTCAATCTGGATTAGTCTGTGCAGAAAGTCACTGGGACTGAGACAGCCTCGGAGCCTCCTCTGCAGGACCGCACCTCCGAGGCTTTAGGGCCCAACCGCAACAAGCCTGCGGAGAGGCTTCACACACACCTCTTGCCGGCCGTGTTGCTTGGAGCCTGAAGGCCAGTGCGTTCACCTGGTTCTCAGAGCTTGGGCTCTGAGGCACGGGAGGCCCACTTATATAGGGCACCACCGCCCCGCCCCACGCTCCGCCCCGCCCCACATCCACGGACTACCTGCACCTCTCGGAGGCAGCCGGGCAGGAGCAGAGAGAAAGCGCCGTTTCACACTGCCATGCGGAATTCATGGTATGCAAGCGTTTCTCTCGTCAGCCAGGCTGCCTCACCGAGGCCTTACGGCTCAGTGGCTACACAAGCGAGCAGCTGACGCTCAGCAGGAGGGAGCCGTACACTGCAGACTTCATTCGAGGCGCTTAGAGGGCAGACGCACAGCACAGGCACGGAAAACACTTGGCAAGCACAGTCTCTGCAGCCACTCCAACACCTTGAATGATTTCTGTAATGAGGCGTCCTGCACTGCTCTCTTTCTCCCACGTTACCTGAATCCAGTGCCGACTTGCCTCTGCTGCTCTCATTTCACAGCATCTTCTCCACCTTCCCGTGTGCCTAGTGCCAAATTCGTCCGAGTCGAAGTCTGCCAGGTAGAGGGCGAACAGAGAGGACAGCCTTCTACTGGAATGTTTACTTAGATTTCCGTATCACAGAGGAGGAGGTTGCACGCAAGGGGTAGCAGCGTGGTCTTCTCTCAACGAGGGTCTCCTCAGTGACCTGTGGAATGCGTCCCAAGCAGTGTCTGGCGTAAGGCCCTCCCGCAGCAGTTCCTGACACTTGACTACAAAGACATCTTCAGGGCACTTCGAATACTCACCGGGACGAGGCAGCTCCGTGCTTCCTCTACCATCACGGTCAGTATACGATGCCCTCTCGCAGGACTACAAACCTATGGAGAAAACAAGCCCAGCACGAGAGGCTTTCTTCAGGGTGCTTGAATGCGCAAGTCTCAGGACTGCCAGTAAGCATTTAGCCTGAGAAACCCAGCAAAGGGTCGGTTTCTCCCCGCAGATCGCAGAGGTATGCTGCCCATGGTTAGTTCAGGTGGACAGACCTCCGGCCCCGAGCAGAGCTCTGTGCTCATGAACGGATGACCAGCTTGTAAGGAGCCCCGAAAGCAACTGCCCCCACATACAGCTCACGTCCTATTCACGGCGCACGCATCTCTTGGACGTCAAGCGCATTCACAGAGGACACGCCGCACACCTAGGTTTTTGCCATCCCGCTCTGCGTGAGGGAGCAGAAAGCAACCGAAAGGCTTAGGTCGTGAAGTTAGAGCTTGTGTACCCCGGAGAAGTTTCCGTTGCAGGTCTAAGTTCACCTTCACTAGCCCTAAAGAGCAGCGTACCTGACAGAGGCTCCCGGTGCTGCCTGCTTCAGGCCCTTCGAGCAGAACGCCCAGCCGTCCTGCTTCCAACGCTGTGCCGAAAGCAACTCGCTCTGCTTCCTCCCCTGAGGCTGGGCTGAAGACCTCTTCACACTCTCCCTGTGTCGGGGAGTACAAGTATATATAAGCAGCTCACCTTGCCACAGCAGTGTGTAGCTGTCAATCTGGATTTGTCTGAGCAGCAAGTCACTGGGGCTGAAACAGCCTCGGAGCCTCCTCTGCAGGACCGCACCTCCGAGGCTATAGGGCCCAACCGCAGCAAGCCTGCGGAGAGGCTTCACACACACCTCTTGCCGGCCGTGTTGCTTGGGGCCTGAAGGCCAGTGCGTGCACCTGGTTCTCAGAGCTTGGGCTCTGAATCACGGGAGGCCGACTTATATAGGGCACCACCGCCCCGACCCACGCTCCGCACAGCCCCACATCCACGGTCTACCTGCACCTCTCGGAGGCAGCCGGGCAGGAGCAGAGATAAAGCGCCTTTTCGCACTGCCACGCGGAATTCATGGTATGCAAGCGTTTCTCTCGTCAGCCAGGCAGCCTCACCGAGGCCTTACGGCTCAGTGGCTACACAAGCGAGCAGCTGACGCTCAGCAGGAGGGAGCCGTACACTGCAGACTTCATTCGAGGCGCTTAGAGGGCAGACGCACAGCACAGCACAGGCACGGAAAACACTAGGCAAGCTCAGTCTCCGCATCCACTCCGACACCTTGAATGATTCCTGTAATGAGGCGTCCTGCACTGCTCTCTTTCTCCCACGTTACCTGAATCCAGTGTCGACTTGCCTCTGCTCTCTCATTTCACAGCATCTTCTTCTACACCTTCCCGTGTGCCTAGTGCCAAATTCGTCCTAGTCGAAGTCTGCCAGGTAGAGGGCGAACAGAGAGGACAGCCTTCTACTGGAATGTTTACTTAGATCTCCGTATCACAGAGGAGGAGTTTGCACGCAAGGGGTAGCAGCGTGGTCCTCTCTCAACGAGGGTCTCCTCAGTGACCAATGGAATGCATCCCAAGCAGTGTCTGGCGTAAGGCCCTCCCGCAGCAGTTCCTGAGTCTTGACTGCAAAGGCATATTCAGGGCACTTCGATTACTCACCGGGACGAGGCACCTCCGTGCGTCCTCTTCCATCACCCTCAGTATACGATGCCCTCCCGCAGGACTACAAACCTATGGAGAAAACAAGCCCAGCACGAGAGGCTTTCTTCAGTGTGCCTGAATGCGCAAGTCTCAGGACTGCCCGTAAGTATTTAGCCTGAGAATTCCAGCAAAGCTTGGGTTTCTCCCCGCACATCGCAGAGGTATGCTGCCCATGGTTAGTTCAGGTGGACAGACCTCCGGCCCCGAGCAGAGCTCTGTGCTCATGAACGGATGATCAGCTTGTAAGGAGCCCCGAAAGCATCTGCCCCCACATACAGCTGCACGTCCTATTCACCGCGCACGCATCTCTTGGACGTCAAGCGCATTCACAGAGGACACCCCGCACACCTAGGTTTTTGCCATCCCGCTCTGCGTGAGGGAGCAGAAAGCAACCGAAAGGCTTAGGCCGTGAAGTTAGAGCTTGTGTACCGCGGAGCAGTTTCCGTTGCAGGTCTGAGTTCACCTTCACTAGCCCTAAAGAGCAGCGTACCTGACAGAGGCTCCCGGTGCTGCCTGCTTCAGGCCCGTCGAGCAGAACGCCCAGCCGTCCTGCTTCCAACGCTGTGCCAAAAGCAACTCGCTCTGCTTCCTCCCCTGAGGCTGGGCGGATGACCTCTTCACAGTATCCCTGTGTCCGGGAGTACAAGTATATATAAGAAGCTCACCTTGCCACAGCAGTGTTTAGCTGTCAATCTGGATTAGTCTGTGCAGAAAGTCACTGGGACTGAGACAGCCTCGGAGCCTCCTCTGCAGGACCGCACCTCCGAGGCTTTAGGGCCCAACCGCAACAAGCCTGCGGAGAGGCTTCACACACACCTCTTGCCGGCCGTGTTGCTTGGAGCCTGAAGGCCAGTGCGTTCACCTGGTTCTCAGAGCTTGGGCTCTGAGGCACGGGAGGCCCACTTATATAGGGCACCACCGCCCCGCCCCACGCTCCGCCCCGCCCCACATCCACGGACTACCTGCACCTCTCGGAGGCAGCCGGGCAGGAGCAGAGAGAAAGCGCCGTTTCACACTGCCATGCGGAATTCATGGTATGCAAGCGTTTCTCTCGTCAGCCAGGCTGCCTCACCGAGGCCTTACGGCTCAGTGGCTACACAAGCGAGCAGCTGACGCTCAGCAGGAGGGAGCCGTACACTGCAGACTTCATTCGAGGCGCTTAGAGGGCAGACGCACAGCACAGGAACGGAAAACACTTGGCAAGAACAGTCTCTGCAGCCACTCCAACACCTTGAATGATTTCTGTAATGAGGCGTCCTGCACTGCTCTCTTTCTCCCACGTTACCTGAATCCAGTGCCGACTTGCCTCTGCTGCTCTCATTTCACAGCATCTTCTCCACCTTCCCGTGTGCCTAGTGCCAAATTCGTCCGAGTCGAAGTCTGCCAGGTAGAGGGCGAACAGAGAGGACAGCCTTCTACTGGAATGTTTACTTAGATTTCCGTATCACAGAGGAGGAGGTTGCACGCAAGGGGTAGCAGCGTGGTCTTCTCTCAACGAGGGTCTCCTCAGTGACCTGTGGAATGCGTCCCAAGCAGTGTCTGGCGTAAGGCCCTCCCGCAGCAGTTCCTGACACTTGACTACAAAGACATCTTCAGGGCACTTCGAATACTCACCGGGACGAGGCAGCTCCGTGCTTCCTCTACCATCACGGTCAGTATACGATGCCCTCTCGCAGGACTACAAACCTATGGAGAAAACAAGCCCAGCACGAGAGGCTTTCTTCAGGGTGCTTGAATGCGCAAGTCTCAGGACTGCCAGTAAGCATTTAGCCTGAGAAACCCAGCAAAGGGTCGGTTTCTCCCCGCAGATCGCAGAGGTATGCTGCCCATGGTTAGTTCAGGTGGACAGACCTCCGGCCCCGAGCAGAGCTCTGTGCTCATGAACGGATGACCAGCTTGTAAGGAGCCCCGAAAGCAACTGCCCCCACATACAGCTCACGTCCTATTCACGGCGCACGCATCTCTTGGACGTCAAGCGCATTCACAGAGGACACGCCGCACACCTAGGTTTTTGCCATCCCGCTCTGCGTGAGGGAGCAGAAAGCAACCGAAAGGCTTAGGTCGTGAAGTTAGAGCTTGTGTACCCCGGAGAAGTTTCCGTTGCAGGTCTAAGTTCACCTTCACTAGCCCTAAAGAGCAGCGTACCTGACAGAGGCTCCCGGTGCTGCCTGCTTCAGGCCCTTCGAGCAGAACGCCCAGCCGTCCTGCTTCCAACGCTGTGCCGAAAGCAACTCGCTCTGCTTCCTCCCCTGAGGCTGGGCTGAAGACCTCTTCACACTCTCCCTGTGTCGGGGAGTACAAGTATATATAAGCAGCTCACCTTGCCACAGCAGTGTGTAGCTGTCAATCTGGATTTGTCTGAGCAGCAAGTCACTGGGGCTGAAACAGCCTCGGAGCCTCCTCTGCAGGACCGCACCTCCGAGGCTATAGGGCCCAACCGCAGCAAGCCTGCGGAGAGGCTTCACACACACCTCTTGCCGGCCGTGTTGCTTGGGGCCTGAAGGCCAGTGCGTGCACCTGGTTCTCAGAGCTTGGGCTCTGAATCACGGGAGGCCGACTTATATAGGGCACCACCGCCCCGACCCACGCTCCGCACAGCCCCACATCCACGGTCTACCTGCACCTCTCGGAGGCAGCCGGGCAGGAGCAGAGATAAAGCGCCTTTTCGCACTGCCACGCGGAATTCATGGTATGCAAGCGTTTCTCTCGTCAGCCAGGCAGCCTCACCGAGGCCTTACGGCTCAGTGGCTACACAAGCGAGCAGCTGACGCTCAGCAGGAGGGAGCCGTACACTGCAGACTTCATTCGAGGCGCTTAGAGGGCAGACGCACAGCACAGCACAGGCACGGAAAACACTAGGCAAGCTCAGTCTCCGCATCCACTCCGACACCTTGAATGATTCCTGTAATGAGGCGTCCTGCACTGCTCTCTTTCTCCCACGTTACCTGAATCCAGTGTCGACTTGCCTCTGCTCTCTCATTTCACAGCATCTTCTTCTACACCTTCCCGTGTGCCTAGTGCCAAATTCGTCCTAGTCGAAGTCTGCCAGGTAGAGGGCGAACAGAGAGGACAGCCTTCTACTGGAATGTTTACTTAGATCTCCGTATCACAGAGGAGGAGTTTGCACGCAAGGGGTAGCAGCGTGGTCCTCTCTCAACGAGGGTCTCCTCAGTGACCAATGGAATGCATCCCAAGCAGTGTCTGGCGTAAGGCCCTCCCGCAGCAGTTCCTGAGTCTTGACTGCAAAGGCATATTCAGGGCACTTCGATTACTCACCGGGACGAGGCACCTCCGTGCGTCCTCTTCCATCACCCTCAGTATACGATGCCCTCCCGCAGGACTACAAACCTATGGAGAAAACAAGCCCAGCACGAGAGGCTTTCTTCAGTGTGCCTGAATGCGCAAGTCTCAGGACTGCCCGTAAGTATTTAGCCTGAGAATTCCAGCAAAGCTTGGGTTTCTCCCCGCACATCGCAGAGGTATGCTGCCCATGGTTAGTTCAGGTGGACAGACCTCCGGCCCCGAGCAGAGCTCTGTGCTCATGAACGGATGATCAGCTTGTAAGGAGCCCCGAAAGCATCTGCCCCCACATACAGCTGCACGTCCTATTCACCGCGCACGCATCTCTTGGACGTCAAGCGCATTCACAGAGGACACCCCGCACACCTAGGTTTTTGCCATCCCGCTCTGCGTGAGGGAGCAGAAAGCAACCGAAAGGCTTAGGTCGTGAAGTTAGAGCTTGTGTACCGCGGAGCAGTTTCCGTTGCAGGTCTGAGTTCACCTTCACTAGCCCTAAAGAGCAGCGTACCTGACAGAGGCTCCCGGTGCTGCCTGCTTCAGCCCCGTCGAGCAGAACGCCCAGTCGTCCTGCTTCCAACGCTGTGCCAAAAGCAACTCGCTCTGCTTCCTCCCCTGAGGCTGGGCGGATGACCTCTTCACAGTATCCCTGTGTCCGGGAGTACAAGTATATATAAGAAGCTCACCTTGCCACAGCAGTGTTTAGCTGTCAATCTGGATTAGTCTGTGCAGAAAGTCACTGGGACTGAGACAGCCTCGGAGCCTCCTCTGCAGGACCGCACCTCCGAGGCTTTAGGGCCCAACCGCAACAAGCCTGCGGAGAGGCTTCACACACACCTCTTGCCGGCCGTGTTGCTTGGAGCCTGAAGGCCAGTGCGTTCACCTGGTTCTCAGAGCTTGGGCTCTGAGGCACGGGAGGCCCACTTATATAGGGCACCACCGCCCCGCCCCACGCTCCGCCCCGCCCCACATCCACGGACTACCTGCACCTCTCGGAGGCAGCCGGGCAGGAGCAGAGAGAAAGCGCCGTTTCACACTGCCATGCGGAATTCATGGTATGCAAGCGTTTCTCTCGTCAGCCAGGCTGCCTCACCGAGGCCTTACGGCTCAGTGGCTACACAAGCGAGCAGCTGACGCTCAGCAGGAGGGAGCCGTACACTGCAGACTTCATTCGAGGCGCTTAGAGGGCAGACGCACAGCACAGGCACGGAAAACACTTGGCAAGCACAGTCTCTGCAGCCACTCCAACACCTTGAATGATTTCTGTAATGAGGCGTCCTGCACTGCTCTCTTTCTCCCACGTTACCTGAATCCAGTGCCGACTTGCCTCTGCTGCTCTCATTTCACAGCATCTTCTCCACCTTCCCGTGTGCCTAGTGCCAAATTCGTCCGAGTCGAAGTCTGCCAGGTAGAGGGCGAACAGAGAGGACAGCCTTCTACTGGAATGTTTACTTAGATTTCCGTATCACAGAGGAGGAGGTTGCACGCAAGGGGTAGCAGCGTGGTCTTCTCTCAACGAGGGTCTCCTCAGTGACCTGTGGAATGCGTCCCAAGCAGTGTCTGGCGTAAGGCCCTCCCGCAGCAGTTCCTGACACTTGACTACAAAGACATCTTCAGGGCACTTCGAATACTCACCGGGACGAGGCAGCTCCGTGCTTCCTCTACCATCACGGTCAGTATACGATGCCCTCTCGCAGGACTACAAACCTATGGAGAAAACAAGCCCAGCACGAGAGGCTTTCTTCAGGGTGCTTGAATGCGCAAGTCTCAGGACTGCCAGTAAGCATTTAGCCTGAGAAACCCAGCAAAGGGTCGGTTTCTCCCCGCAGATCGCAGAGGTATGCTGCCCATGGTTAGTTCAGGTGGACAGACCTCCGGCCCCGAGCAGAGCTCTGTGCTCATGAACGGATGACCAGCTTGTAAGGAGCCCCGAAAGCAACTGCCCCCACATACAGCTCACGTCCTATTCACGGCGCACGCATCTCTTGGACGTCAAGCGCATTCACAGAGGACACGCCGCACACCTAGGTTTTTGCCATCCCGCTCTGCGTGAGGGAGCAGAAAGCAACCGAAAGGCTTAGGTCGTGAAGTTAGAGCTTGTGTACCCCGGAGAAGTTTCCGTTGCAGGTCTAAGTTCACCTTCACTAGCCCTAAAGAGCAGCGTACCTGACAGAGGCTCCCGGTGCTGCCTGCTTCAGGCCCTTCGAGCAGAACGCCCAGCCGTCCTGCTTCCAACGCTGTGCCGAAAGCAACTCGCTCTGCTTCCTCCCCTGAGGCTGGGCTGAAGACCTCTTCACACTCTCCCTGTGTCGGGGAGTACAAGTATATATAAGCAGCTCACCTTGCCACAGCAGTGTGTAGCTGTCAATCTGGATTTGTCTGAGCAGCAAGTCACTGGGGCTGAAACAGCCTCGGAGCCTCCTCTGCAGGACCGCACCTCCGAGGCTATAGGGCCCAACCGCAGCAAGCCTGCGGAGAGGCTTCACACACACCTCTTGCCGGCCGTGTTGCTTGGGGCCTGAAGGCCAGTGCGTGCACCTGGTTCTCAGAGCTTGGGCTCTGAATCACGGGAGGCCGACTTATATAGGGCACCACCGCCCCGACCCACGCTCCGCACAGCCCCACATCCACGGTCTACCTGCACCTCTCGGAGGCAGCCGGGCAGGAGCAGAGATAAAGCGCCTTTTCGCACTGCCACGCGGAATTCATGGTATGCAAGCGTTTCTCTCGTCAGCCAGGCAGCCTCACCGAGGCCTTACGGCTCAGTGGGTACACAAGCGAGCAGCTGACGCTCAGCAGGAGGGAGCCGTACACTGCAGACTTCATTCGAGGCGCTTAGAGGGCAGACGCACAGCACAGCACAGGCACGGAAAACACTAGGCAAGCTCAGTCTCCGCATCCACTCCGACACCTTGAATGATTCCTGTAATGAGGCGTCCTGCACTGCTCTCTTTCTCCCACGTTACCTGAATCCAGTGTCGACTTGCCTCTGCTCTCTCATTTCACAGCATCTTCTTCTACACCTTCCCGTGTGCCTAGTGCCAAATTCGTCCTAGTCGAAGTCTGCCAGGTAGAGGGCGAACAGAGAGGACAGCCTTCTACTGGAATGTTTACTTAGATCTCCGTATCACAGAGGAGGAGTTTGCACGCAAGGGGTAGCAGCGTGGTCCTCTCTCAACGAGGGTCTCCTCAGTGACCAATGGAATGCATCCCAAGCAGTGTCTGGCGTAAGGCCCTCCCGCAGCAGTTCCTGAGTCTTGACTGCAAAGGCATATTCAGGGCACTTCGATTACTCACCGGGACGAGGCACCTCCGTGCGTCCTCTTCCATCACCCTCAGTATACGATGCCCTCCCGCAGGACTACAAACCTATGGAGAAAACAAGCCCAGCACGAGAGGCTTTCTTCAGTGTGCCTGAATGCGCAAGTCTCAGGACTGCCCGTAAGTATTTAGCCTGAGAATTCCAGCAAAGCTTGGGTTTCTCCCCGCACATCGCAGAGGTATGCTGCCCATGGTTAGTTCAGGTGGACAGACCTCCGGCCCCGAGCAGAGCTCTGTGCTCATGAACGGATGATCAGCTTGTAAGGAGCCCCGAAAGCATCTGCCCCCACATACAGCTGCACGTCCTATTCACCGCGCACGCATCTCTTGGACGTCAAGCGCATTCACAGAGGACACCCCGCACACCTAGGTTTTTGCCATCCCGCTCTGCGTGAGGGAGCAGAAAGCAACCGAAAGGCTTAGGTCGTGAAGTTAGAGCTTGTGTACCGCGGAGCAGTTTCCGTTGCAGGTCTGAGTTCACCTTCACTAGCCCTAAAGAGCAGCGTACCTGACAGAGGCTCCCGGTGCTGCCTGCTTCAGGCCCGTCGAGCAGAACGCCCAGCCGTCCTGCTTCCAACGCTGTGCCAAAAGCAACTCGCTCTGCTTCCTCCCCTGAGGCTGGGCGGATGACCTCTTCACAGTATCCCTGTGTCCGGGAGTACAAGTATATATAAGAAGCTCACCTTGCCACAGCAGTGTTTAGCTGTCAATCTGGATTAGTCTGTGCAGAAAGTCACTGGGACTGAGACAGCCTCGGAGACTCCTCTGCAGGACCGCACCTCCGAGGCTTTAGGGCCCAACCGCAACAAGCCTGCGGAGAGGCTTCACACACACCTCTTGCCGGCCGTGTTGCTTGGAGCCTGAAGGCCAGTGCGTTCACCTGGTTCTCAGAGCTTGGGCTCTGAGGCACGGGAGGCCCACTTATATAGGGCACCACCGCCCCGCCCCACGCTCCGCCCCGCCCCACATCCACGGACTACCTGCACCTCTCGGAGGCAGCCGGGCAGGAGCAGAGAGAAAGCGCCGTTTCACACTGCCATGCGGAATTCATGGTATGCAAGCGTTTCTCTCGTCAGCCAGGCTGCCTCACCGAGGCCTTACGGCTCAGTGGCTACACAAGCGAGCAGCTGACGCTCAGCAGGAGGGAGCCGTACACTGCAGACTTCATTCGAGGCGCTTAGAGGGCAGACGCACAGCACAGGCACGGAAAACACTTGGCAAGCACAGTCTCTGCAGCCACTCCAACACCTTGAATGATTTCTGTAATGAGGCGTCCTGCACTGCTCTCTTTCTCCCACGTTACCTGAATCCAGTGCCGACTTGCCTCTGCTGCTCTCATTTCACAGCATCTTCTCCACCTTCCCGTGTGCCTAGTGCCAAATTCGTCCGAGTCGAAGTCTGCCAGGTAGAGGGCGAACAGAGAGGACAGCCTTCTACTGGAATGTTTACTTAGATTTCCGTATCACAGAGGAGGAGGTTGCACGCAAGGGGTAGCAGCGTGGTCTTCTCTCAACGAGGGTCTCCTCAGTGACCTGTGGAATGCGTCCCAAGCAGTGTCTGGCGTAAGGCCCTCCCGCAGCAGTTCCTGACACTTGACTACAAAGACATCTTCAGGGCACTTCGAATACTCACCGGGACGAGGCAGCTCCGTGCTTCCTCTACCATCACGGTCAGTATACGATGCCCTCTCGCAGGACTACAAACCTATGGAGAAAACAAGCCCAGCACGAGAGGCTTTCTTCAGGGTGCTTGAATGCGCAAGTCTCAGGACTGCCAGTAAGCATTTAGCCTGAGAAACCCAGCAAAGGGTCGGTTTCTCCCCGCAGATCGCAGAGGTATGCTGCCCATGGTTAGTTCAGGTGGACAGACCTCCGGCCCCGAGCAGAGCTCTGTGCTCATGAACGGATGACCAGCTTGTAAGGAGCCCCGAAAGCAACTGCCCCCACATACAGCTCACGTCCTATTCACGGCGCACGCATCTCTTGGACGTCAAGCGCATTCACAGAGGACACGCCGCACACCTAGGTTTTTGCCATCCCGCTCTGCGTGAGGGAGCAGAAAGCAACCGAAAGGCTTAGGTCGTGAAGTTAGAGCTTGTGTACCCCGGAGAAGTTTCCGTTGCAGGTCTAAGTTCACCTTCACTAGCCCTAAAGAGCAGCGTACCTGACAGAGGCTCCCGGTGCTGCCTGCTTCAGGCCCTTCGAGCAGAACGCCCAGCCGTCCTGCTTCCAACGCTGTGCCGAAAGCAACTCGCTCTGCTTCCTCCCCTGAGGCTGGGCTGAAGACCTCTTCACACTCTCCCTGTGTCGGGGAGTACAAGTATATATAAGCAGCTCACCTTGCCACAGCAGTGTGTAGCTGTCAATCTGGATTTGTCTGAGCAGCAAGTCACTGGGGCTGAAACAGCCTCGGAGCCTCCTCTGCAGGACCGCACCTCCGAGGCTATAGGGCCCAACCGCAGCAAGCCTGCGGAGAGGCTTCACACACACCTCTTGCCGGCCGTGTTGCTTGGGGCCTGAAGGCCAGTGCGTGCACCTGGTTCTCAGAGCTTGGGCTCTGAATCACGGGAGGCCGACTTATATAGGGCACCACCGCCCCGACCCACGCTCCGCACAGCCCCACATCCACGGTCTACCTGCACCTCTCGGAGGCAGCCGGGCAGGAGCAGAGATAAAGCGCCTTTTCGCACTGCCACGCGGAATTCATGGTATGCAAGCGTTTCTCTCGTCAGCCAGGCAGCCTCACCGAGGCCTTACGGCTCAGTGGCTACACAAGCGAGCAGCTGACGCTCAGCAGGAGGGAGCCGTACACTGCAGACTTCATTCGAGGCGCTTAGAGGGCAGACGCACAGCACAGCACAGGCACGGAAAACACTAGGCAAGCTCAGTCTCCGCATCCACTCCGACACCTTGAATGATTCCTGTAATGAGGCGTCCTGCACTGCTCTCTTTCTCCCACGTTACCTGAATCCAGTGTCGACTTGCCTCTGCTCTCTCATTTCACAGCATCTTCTTCTACACCTTCCCGTGTGCCTAGTGCCAAATTCGTCCTAGTCGAAGTCTGCCAGGTAGAGGGCGAACAGAGAGGACAGCCTTCTACTGGAATGTTTACTTAGATCTCCGTATCACAGAGGAGGAGTTTGCACGCAAGGGGTAGCAGCGTGGTCCTCTCTCAACGAGGGTCTCCTCAGTGACCAATGGAATGCATCCCAAGCAGTGTCTGGCGTAAGGCCCTCCCGCAGCAGTTCCTGAGTCTTGACTGCAAAGGCATATTCAGGGCACTTCGATTACTCACCGGGACGAGGCACCTCCGTGCGTCCTCTTCCATCACCCTCAGTATACGATGCCCTCCCGCAGGACTACAAACCTATGGAGAAAACAAGCCCAGCACGAGAGGCTTTCTTCAGTGTGCCTGAATGCGCAAGTCTCAGGACTGCCCGTAAGTATTTAGCCTGAGAATTCCAGCAAAGCTTGGGTTTCTCCCCGCACATCGCAGAGGTATGCTGCCCATGGTTAGTTCAGGTGGACAGACCTCCGGCCCCGAGCAGAGCTCTGTGCTCATGAACGGATGATCAGCTTGTAAGGAGCCCCGAAAGCATCTGCCCCCACATACAGCTGCACGTCCTATTCACCGCGCACGCATTTCTTGGACGTCAAGCGCATTCACAGAGGACACCCCGCACACCTAGGTTTTTGCCATCCCGCTCTGCGTGAGGGAGCAGAAAGCAACCGAAAGGCTTAGGTCGTGAAGTTAGAGCTTGTGTACCGCGGAGCAGTTTCCGTTGCAGGTCTGAGTTCACCTTCACTAGCCCTAAAGAGCAGCGTACCTGACAGAGGCTCCCGGTGCTGCCTGCTTCAGGCCCGTCGAGCAGAACGCCCAGCCGTCCTGCTTCCAACGCTGTGCCAAAAGCAACTCGCTCTGCTTCCTCCCCTGAGGCTGGGCGGATGACCTCTTCACAGTATCCCTGTGTCCGGGAGTACAAGTATATATAAGAAGCTCACCTTGCCACAGCAGTGTTTAGCTGTCAATCTGGATTAGTCTGTGCAGAAAGTCACTGGGACTGAGACAGCCTCGGAGACTCCTCTGCAGGACCGCACCTCCGAGGCTTTAGGGCCCAACCGCAACAAGCCTGCGGAGAGGCTTCACACACACCTCTTGCCGGCCGTGTTGCTTGGAGCCTGAAGGCCAGTGCGTTCACCTGGTTCTCAGAGCTTGGGCTCTGAGGCACGGGAGGCCCACTTATATAGGGCACCACCGCCCCGCCCCACGCTCCGCCCCGCCCCACATCCACGGACTACCTGCACCTCTCGGAGGCAGCCGGGCAGGAGCAGAGAGAAAGCGCCGTTTCACACTGCCATGCGGAATTCATGGTATGCAAGCGTTTCTCTCGTCAGCCAGGCTGCCTCACCGAGGCCTTACGGCTCAGTGGCTACACAAGCGAGCAGCTGACGCTCAGCAGGAGGGAGCCGTACACTGCAGACTTCATTCGAGGCGCTTAGAGGGCAGACGCACAGCACAGGCACGGAAAACACTTGGCAAGCACAGTCTCTGCAGCCACTCCAACACCTTGAATGATTTCTGTAATGAGGCGTCCTGCACTGCTCTCTTTCTCCCACGTTACCTGAATCCAGTGCCGACTTGCCTCTGCTGCTCTCATTTCACAGCATCTTCTCCACCTTCCCGTGTGCCTAGTGCCAAATTCGTCCGAGTCGAAGTCTGCCAGGTAGAGGGCGAACAGAGAGGACAGCCTTCTACTGGAATGTTTACTTAGATTTCCGTATCACAGAGGAGGAGGTTGCACGCAAGGGGTAGCAGCGTGGTCTTCTCTCAACGAGGGTCTCCTCAGTGACCTGTGGAATGCGTCCCAAGCAGTGTCTGGCGTAAGGCCCTCCCGCAGCAGTTCCTGACACTTGACTACAAAGACATCTTCAGGGCACTTCGAATACTCACCGGGACGAGGCAGCTCCGTGCTTCCTCTACCATCACGGTCAGTATACGATGCCCTCTCGCAGGACTACAAACCTATGGAGAAAACAAGCCCAGCACGAGAGGCTTTCTTCAGGGTGCTTGAATGCGCAAGTCTCAGGACTGCCAGTAAGCATTTAGCCTGAGAAACCCAGCAAAGGGTCGGTTTCTCCCCGCAGATCGCAGAGGTATGCTGCCCATGGTTAGTTCAGGTGGACAGACCTCCGGCCCCGAGCAGAGCTCTGTGCTCATGAACGGATGACCAGCTTGTAAGGAGCCCCGAAAGCAACTGCCCCCACATACAGCTCACGTCCTATTCACGGCGCACGCATCTCTTGGACGTCAAGCGCATTCACAGAGGACACGCCGCACACCTAGGTTTTTGCCATCCCGCTCTGCGTGAGGGAGCAGAAAGCAACCGAAAGGCTTAGGTCGTGAAGTTAGAGCTTGTGTACCCCGGAGAAGTTTCCGTTGCAGGTCTAAGTTCACCTTCACTAGCCCTAAAGAGCAGCGTACCTGACAGAGGCTCCCGGTGCTGCCTGCTTCAGGCCCTTCGAGCAGAACGCCCAGCCGTCCTGCTTCCAACGCTGTGCCGAAAGCAACTCGCTCTGCTTCCTCCCCTGAGGCTGGGCTGAAGACCTCTTCACACTCTCCCTGTGTCGGGGAGTACAAGTATATATAAGCAGCTCACCTTGCCACAGCAGTGTGTAGCTGTCAATCTGGATTTGTCTGAGCAGCAAGTCACTGGGGCTGAAACAGCCTCGGAGCCTCCTCTGCAGGACCGCACCTCCGAGGCTATAGGGCCCAACCGCAGCAAGCCTGCGGAGAGGCTTCACACACACCTCTTGCCGGCCGTGTTGCTTGGGGCCTGAAGGCCAGTGCGTGCACCTGGTTCTCAGAGCTTGGGCTCTGAATCACGGGAGGCCGACTTATATAGGGCACCACCGCCCCGACCCACGCTCCGCACAGCCCCACATCCACGGTCTACCTGCACCTCTCGGAGGCAGCCGGGCAGGAGCAGAGATAAAGCGCCTTTTCGCACTGCCACGCGGAATTCATGGTATGCAAGCGTTTCTCTCGTCAGCCAGGCAGCCTCACCGAGGCCTTACGGCTCAGTGGCTACACAAGCGAGCAGCTGACGCTCAGCAGGAGGGAGCCGTACACTGCAGACTTCATTCGAGGCGCTTAGAGGGCAGACGCACAGCACAGCACAGGCACGGAAAACACTAGGCAAGCTCAGTCTCCGCATCCACTCCGACACCTTGAATGATTCCTGTAATGAGGCGTCCTGCACTGCTCTCTTTCTCCCACCTTACCTGAATCCAGTGTCGACTTGCCTCTGCTCTCTCATTTCACAGCATCTTCTTCTACACCTTCCCGTGTGCCTAGTGCCAAATTCGTCCTAGTCGAAGTCTGCCAGGTAGAGGGCGAACAGAGAGGACAGCCTTCTACTGGAATGTTTACTTAGATCTCCGTATCACAGAAGGGGAGTTTGCACGGAAGGGGTTGCAGCGTGGTCCTCTCTCAACGAGGGTCTCCTCAGTGACCAATGGAATGCATCCCAAGCAGTGTCTGGCGTAAGGCCCTCCCGCAGCAGTTCCTGAGTCTTGACTGCAAAGGCATATTCAGGGCACTTCGATTACTCACCGGGGCGAGGCACCTCCGTGCGTCCTCTTCCATCACCCTCAGTATACGATGCCCTCCCGCAGGACTACAAACCTATGGAGAAAACAAGCCCAGCACGAGAGGCTTTCTTCAGTGTGCCTGAATGCGCAAGTCTCAGGACTGCCCGTAAGTATTTAGCCTGAGAATTCCAGCAAAGCTTGGGTTTCTCCCCGCACATCGCAGAGGTATGCTGCCCATGGTTAGTTCAGGTGGACAGACCTCCGGCCCCGAGCAGAGCTCTGTGCTCATGAATGGATGATCAGCTTGTAAGGAGCCCCGAAAGCATCTGCCCCCACATACAGCTGCACGTCCTATTCACCGCGCACGCATCTCTTGGACGTCAAGCGCATTCACAGAGGACACCCCGCACACCTAGGTTTTTGCCATCCCGCTCTGCGTGAGGGAGCAGAAAGCAACCGAAAGGCTTAGGTCGTGAAGTTAGAGCTTGTGTACCGCGGAGCAGTTTCCGTTGCAGGTCTGAGTTCACCTTCACTAGCCCTAAAGAGCAGCGTACCTGACAGAGGCTCCCGGTGCTGCCTGCTTCAGGCCCGTCGAGCAGAACGCCCAGCCGTCCTGCTTCCAACGCTGTGCCAAAAGCAACTCGCTCTGCTTCCTCCCCTGAGGCTGGGCGGATGACCTCTTCACAGTATCCCTGTGTCCGGGAGTACAAGTATATATAAGAAGCTCACCTTGCCACAGCAGTGTTTAGCTGTCAATCTGGATTAGTCTGTGCAGAAAGTCACTGGGACTGAGACAGCCTCGGAGACTCCTCTGCAGGACCGCACCTCCGAGGCTTTAGGGCCCAACCGCAACAAGCCTGCGGAGAGGCTTCACACACACCTCTTGCCGGCCGTGTTGCTTGGAGCCTGAAGGCCAGTGCGTTCACCTGGTTCTCAGAGCTTGGGCTCTGAGGCACGGGAGGCCCACTTATATAGGGCACCACCGCCCCGCCCCACGCTCCGCCCCGCCCCACATCCACGGACTACCTGCACCTCTCGGAGGCAGCCGGGCAGGAGCAGAGAGAAAGCGCCGTTTCACACTGCCATGCGGAATTCATGGTATGCAAGCGTTTCTCTCGTCAGCCAGGCTGCCTCACCGAGGCCTTACGGCTCAGTGGCTACACAAGCGAGCAGCTGACGCTCAGCAGGAGGGAGCCGTACACTGCAGACTTCATTCGAGGCGCTTAGAGGGCAGACGCACAGCACAGGCACGGAAAACACTTGGCAAGCACAGTCTCTGCAGCCACTCCAACACCTTGAATGATTTCTGTAATGAGGCGTCCTGCACTGCTCTCTTTCTCCCACGTTACCTGAATCCAGTGCCGACTTGCCTCTGCTGCTCTCATTTCACAGCATCTTCTCCACCTTCCCGTGTGCCTAGTGCCAAATTCGTCCGAGTCGAAGTCTGCCAGGTAGAGGGCGAACAGAGAGGACAGCCTTCTACTGGAATGTTTACTTAGATTTCCGTATCACAGAGGAGGAGGTTGCACGCAAGGGGTAGCAGCGTGGTCTTCTCTCAACGAGGGTCTCCTCAGTGACCTGTGGAATGCGTCCCAAGCAGTGTCTGGCGTAAGGCCCTCCCGCAGCAGTTCCTGACACTTGACTACAAAGACATCTTCAGGGCACTTCGAATACTCACCGGGACGAGGCAGCTCCGTGCTTCCTCTACCATCACGGTCAGTATACGATGCCCTCTCGCAGGACTACAAACCTATGGAGAAAACAAGCCCAGCACGAGAGGCTTTCTTCAGGGTGCTTGAATGCGCAAGTCTCAGGACTGCCAGTAAGCATTTAGCCTGAGAAACCCAGCAAAGGGTCGGTTTCTCCCCGCAGATCGCAGAGGTATGCTGCCCATGGTTAGTTCAGGTGGACAGACCTCCGGCCCCGAGCAGAGCTCTGTGCTCATGAACGGATGACCAGCTTGTAAGGAGCCCCGAAAGCAACTGCCCCCACATACAGCTCACGTCCTATTCACGGCGCACGCATCTCTTGGACGTCAAGCGCATTCACAGAGGACACGCCGCACACCTAGGTTTTTGCCATCCCGCTCTGCGTGAGGGAGCAGAAAGCAACCGAAAGGCTTAGGTCGTGAAGTTAGAGCTTGTGTACCCCGGAGAAGTTTCCGTTGCAGGTCTAAGTTCACCTTCACTAGCCCTAAAGAGCAGCGTACCTGACAGAGGCTCCCGGTGCTGCCTGCTTCAGGCCCTTCGAGCAGAACGCCCAGCCGTCCTGCTTCCAACGCTGTGCCGAAAGCAACTCGCTCTGCTTCCTCCCCTGAGGCTGGGCTGAAGACCTCTTCACACTCTCCCTGTGTCGGGGAGTACAAGTATATATAAGCAGCTCACCTTGCCACAGCAGTGTGTAGCTGTCAATCTGGATTTGTCTGAGCAGCAAGTCACTGGGGCTGAAACAGCCTCGGAGCCTCCTCTGCAGGACCGCACCTCCGAGCCTATAGGGCCCAACCGCAGCAAGCCTGCGGAGAGGCTTCACACACACCTCTTGCCGGCCGTGTTGCTTGGGGCCTGAAGGCCAGTGCGTGCACCTGGTTCTCAGAGCTTGGGCTCTGAATCACGGGAGGCCGACTTATATAGGGCACCACCGCCCCGACCCACGCTCCGCACAGCCCCACATCCACGGTCTACCTGCACCTCTCGGAGGCAGCCGGGCAGGAGCAGAGATAAAGCGCCTTTTCGCACTGCCACGCGGAATTCATGGTATGCAAGCGTTTCTCTCGTCAGCCAGGCAGCCTCACCGAGGCCTTACGGCTCAGTGGCTACACAAGCGAGCAGCTGACGCTCAGCAGGAGGGAGCCGTACACTGCAGACTTCATTCGAGGCGCTTAGAGGGCAGACGCACAGCACAGCACAGGCACGGAAAACACTAGGCAAGCTCAGTCTCCGCATCCACTCCGACACCTTGAATGATTCCTGTAATGAGGCGTCCTGCACTGCTCTCTTTCTCCCACGTTACCTGAATCCAGTGTCGACTTGCCTCTGCTCTCTCATTTCACAGCATCTTCTTCTACACCTTCCCGTGTGCCTAGTGCCAAATTCGTCCTAGTCGAAGTCTGCCAGGTAGAGGGCGAACAGAGAGGACAGCCTTCTACTGAAATGTTTACTTAGATCTCCGTATCACAGAGGAGGAGTTTGGACGCAAGGGGTAGGAGCGAGGTCCTCTCTCAACGAGGGTCTCCTCAGTGACGAATGGAATGGATGCCAAGCAGTGTCTGGCGTAAGGCCCTCCCGCAGCAGTTCCTGAGTCTTGACTGCAAAGGCATATTCAGGGCACTTCGATTACTCACCGGGACGAGGCACCTCCGTGCGTCCTCTTCCATCACCCTCAGTATACGATGCCCTCCCGCAGGACTACAAACCTATGGAGAAAACAAGCCCAGCACGAGAGGCTTTCTTCAGTGTGCCTGAATGCGCAAGTCTCAGGACTGCCCGTAAGTATTTAGCCTGAGAATTCCAGCAAAGCTTGGGTTTCTCCCCGCACATCGCAGAGGTATGCTGCCCATGGTTAGTTCAGGTGGACAGACCTCCGGCCCCGAGCAGAGCTCTGTGCTCATGAACGGATGATCAGCTTGTAAGGAGCCCCGAAAGCATCTGCCCCCACATACAGCTGCACGTCCTATTCACCGCGCACGCATCTCTTGGACGTCAAGCGCATTCACAGAGGACACCCCGCACACCTAGGTTTTTGCCATCCCGCTCTGCGTGAGGGAGCAGAAAGCAACCGAAAGGCTTAGGTCGTGAAGTTAGAGCTTGTGTACCGCGGAGCAGTTTCCGTTGCAGGTCTGAGTTCACCTTCACTAGCCCTAAAGAGCAGCGTACCTGACAGAGGCTCCCGGTGCTGCCTGCTTCAGGCCCGTCGAGCAGAACGCCCAGCCGTCCTGCTTCCAACGCTGTGCCAAAAGCAACTCGCTCTGCTTCCTCCCCTGAGGCTGGGCGGATGACCTCTTCACAGTATCCCTGTGTCCGGGAGTACAAGTATATATAAGAAGCTCACCTTGCCACAGCAGTGTTTAGCTGTCAATCTGGATTAGTCTGTGCAGAAAGTCACTGGGACTGAGACAGCCTCGGAGACTCCTCTGCAGGACCGCACCTCCGAGGCTTTAGGGCCCAACCGCAACAAGCCTGCGGAGAGGCTTCACACACACCTCTTGCCGGCCGTGTTGCTTGGAGCCTGAAGGCCAGTGCGTTCACCTGGTTCTCAGAGCTTGGGCTCTGAGGCACGGGAGGCCCACTTATATAGGGCACCACCGCCCCGCCCCACGCTCCGCCCCGCCCCACATCCACGGACTACCTGCACCTCTCGGAGGCAGCCGGGCAGGAGCAGAGAGAAAGCGCCGTTTCACACTGCCATGCGGAATTCATGGTATGCAAGCGTTTCTCTCGTCAGCCAGGCTGCCTCACCGAGGCCTTACGGCTCAGTGGCTACACAAGCGAGCAGCTGACGCTCAGCAGGAGGGAGCCGTACACTGCAGACTTCATTCGAGGCGCTTAGAGGGCAGACGCACAGCACAGGCACGGAAAACACTTGGCAAGCACAGTCTCTGCAGCCACTCCAACACCTTGAATGATTTCTGTAATGAGGCGTCCTGCACTGCTCTCTTTCTCCCACGTTACCTGAATCCAGTGCCGACTTGCCTCTGCTGCTCTCATTTCACAGCATCTTCTCCACCTTCCCGTGTGCCTAGTGCCAAATTCGTCCGAGTCGAAGTCTGCCAGGTAGAGGGCGAACAGAGAGGACAGCCTTCTACTGGAATGTTTACTTAGATTTCCGTATCACAGAGGAGGAGGTTGCACGCAAGGGGTAGCAGCGTGGTCTTCTCTCAACGAGGGTCTCCTCAGTGACCTGTGGAATGCGTCCCAAGCAGTGTCTGGCGTAAGGCCCTCCCGCAGCAGTTCCTGACACTTGACTACAAAGACATCTTCAGGGCACTTCGAATACTCACCGGGACGAGGCAGCTCCGTGCTTCCTCTACCATCACGGTCAGTATACGATGCCCTCTCGCAGGACTACAAACCTATGGAGAAAACAAGCCCAGCACGAGAGGCTTTCTTCAGGGTGCTTGAATGCGCAAGTCTCAGGACTGCCAGTAAGCATTTAGCCTGAGAAACCCAGCAAAGGGTCGGTTTCTCCCCGCAGATCGCAGAGGTATGCTGCCCATGGTTAGTTCAGGTGGACAGACCTCCGGCCCCGAGCAGAGCTCTGTGCTCATGAACGGATGACCAGCTTGTAAGGAGCCCCGAAAGCAACTGCCCCCACATACAGCTCACGTCCTATTCACGGCGCACGCATCTCTTGGACGTCAAGCGCATTCACAGAGGACACGCCGCACACCTAGGTTTTTGCCATCCCGCTCTGCGTGAGGGAGCAGAAAGCAACCGAAAGGCTTAGGTCGTGAAGTTAGAGCTTGTGTACCCCGGAGAAGTTTCTGTTGCAGGTCTAAGTTCACCTTCACTAGCCCTAAAGAGCAGCGTACCTGACAGAGGCTCCCGGTGCTGCCTGCTTCAGGCCCTTCGAGCAGAACGCCCAGCCGTCCTGCTTCCAACGCTGTGCCGAAAGCAACTCGCTCTGCTTCCTCCCCTGAGGCTGGGCTGAAGACCTCTTCACACTCTCCCTGTGTCGGGGAGTACAAGTATATATAAGCAGCTCACCTTGCCACAGCAGTGTGTAGCTGTCAATCTGGATTTGTCTGAGCAGCAAGTCACTGGGGCTGAAACAGCCTCGGAGCCTCCTCTGCAGGACCGCACCTCCGAGGCTATAGGGCCCAACCGCAGCAAGCCTGCGGAGAGGCTTCACACACACCTCTTCCCGGCCGTGTTGCTTGGGGCCTGAAGGCCAGTGCGTGCACCTGGTTCTCAGAGCTTGGGCTCTGAATCACGGGAGGCCGACTTATATAGGGCACCACCGCCCCGACCCACGCTCCGCACAGCCCCACATCCACGGTCTACCTGCACCTCTCGGAGGCAGCCGGGCAGGAGCAGAGATAAAGCGCCTTTTCGCACTGCCACGCGGAATTCATGGTATGCAAGCGTTTCTCTCGTCAGCCAGGCAGCCTCACCGAGGCCTTACGGCTCAGTGGCTACACAAGCGAGCAGCTGACGCTCAGCAGGAGGGAGCCGTACACTGCAGACTTCATTCGAGGCGCTTAGAGGGCAGACGCACAGCACAGCACAGGCACGGAAAACACTAGGCAAGCTCAGTCTCCGCATCCACTCCGACACCTTGAATGATTCCTGTAATGAGGCGTCCTGCACTGCTCTCTTTCTCCCACGTTACCTGAATCCAGTGTCGACTTGCCTCTGCTCTCTCATTTCACAGCATCTTCTTCTACACCTTCTCGTGTGCCTAGTGCCAAATTCGTCCTAGTCGAAGTCTGCCAGGTAGAGGGCGAACAGAGAGGACAGCCTTCTACTGGAATGTTTACTTAGATCTCCGTATCACAGAGGAGGAGTTTGCACGCAAGGGGTAGCAGCGTGGTCCTCTCTCAACGAGGGTCTCCTCAGTGACCAATGGAATGCATCCCAAGCAGTGTCTGGCGTAAGGCCCTCCCGCAGCAGTTCCTGAGTCTTGACTGCAAAGGCATATTCAGGGCACTTCGATTACTCACCGGGACGAGGCACGTCCGTGCGTCCTCTTCCATCACCCTCAGTATACGATGCCCTCCCGCAGGACTACAAACCTATGGAGAAAACAAGCCCAGCACGAGAGGCTTTCTTCAGTGTGCCTGAATGCGCAAGTCTCAGGACTGCCCGTAAGTATTTAGCCTGAGAATTCCAGCAAAGCTTGGGTTTCTCCCCGCACATCGCAGAGGTATGCTGCCCATGGTTAGTTCAGGTGGACAGACCTCCGGCCCCGAGCAGAGCTCTGTGCTCATGAACGGATGATCAGCTTGTAAGGAGCCCCGAAAGCATCTGCCCCCACATACAGCTGCACGTCCTATTCACCGCGCACGCATCTCTTGGACGTCAAGCGCATTCACAGAGGACACCCCGCACACCTAGGTTTTTGCCATCCCGCTCTGCGTGAGGGAGCAGAAAGCAACCGAAAGGCTTAGGTCGTGAAGTTAGAGCTTGTGTACCGCGGAGCAGTTTCCGTTGCAGGTCTGAGTTCACCTTCACTAGCCCTAAAGAGCAGCGTACCTGACAGAGGCTCCCGGTGCTGCCTGCTTCAGGCCCGTCGAGCAGAACGCCCAGCCGTCCTGCTTCCAACGCTGTGCCAAAAGCAACTCGCTCTGCTTCCTCCCCTGAGGCTGGGCGGATGACCTCTTCACAGTATCCCTGTGTCCGGGAGTACAAGTATATATAAGAAGCTCACCTTGCCACAGCAGTGTTTAGCTGTCAATCTGGATTAGTCTGTGCAGAAAGTCACTGGGACTGAGACAGCCTCGGAGACTCCTCTGCAGGACCGCACCTCCGAGGCTTTAGGGCCCAACCGCAACAAGCCTGGCGGAGAGGCTTCACACACACCTCTTGCCGGCCGTGTTGCTTGGAGCCTGAAGGCCAGTGCGTTCACACTGGTTCTCAGAGCTTGGGCTCTGAGGCACGGGAGGCCCACTTATATAGGGCACCACCGCCCCGCCCCACGCTCCGCCCCGCCCCACATCCACGGACTACCTGCACCTCTCGGGGGCAGCCGGGCAGGAGCAGAGAGAAAGCGCCGTTTCACACTGCCATGCGGAATTCATGGTATGCAAGCGTGTCTCTCGTCAGCCAGGCTGCCTCACCGAGGCCTTACGGCTCAGGGGCTACACAAGCGAGCAGCTGACGCTCAGCAGGAGGGAGCCGTACACTGCAGACTTCATTCGAGGCGCTTAGAGGGCAGACGCACAGCACAGGCACGGAAAACACTTGGCAAGCACAGTCTCTGCAGCCACTCCAACACCTTGAATGATTTCTGTAATGAGGCGTCCTGCACTGCTCTCTTTCTCCCACGTTACCTGAATCCAGTGCCGACTTGCCTCTGCTGCTCTCATTTCACAGCATCTTCTCCACCTTCCCGTGTGCCTAGTGCCAAATTCGTCCGAGTCGAAGTCTGCCAGGTAGAGGGCGAACAGAGAGGACAGCCTTCTACTGGAATGTTTACTTAGATTTCCGTATCACAGAGGAGGAGGTTGCACGCAAGGGGTAGCAGCGTGGTCTTCTCTCAACGAGGGTCTCCTCAGTGACCTGTGGAATGCGTCCCAAGCAGTGTCTGGCGTAAGGCCCTCCCGCAGCAGTTCCTGACACTTGACTACAAAGACATCTTCAGGGCACTTCGAATACTCACCGGGACGAGGCAGCTCCGTGCTTCCTCTACCATCACGGTCAGTATACGATGCCCTCTCGCAGGACTACAAACCTATGGAGAAAACAAGCCCAGCACGAGAGGCTTTCTTCAGGGTGCTTGAATGCGCAAGTCTCAGGACTGCCAGTAAGCATTTAGCCTGAGAAACCCAGCAAAGGGTCGGTTTCTCCCCGCAGATCGCAGAGGTATGCTGCCCATGGTTAGTTCAGGTGGACAGACCTCCGGCCCCGAGCAGAGCTCTGTGCTCATGAACGGATGACCAGCTTGTAAGGAGCCCCGAAAGCAACTGCCCCCTCATACAGCTCACGTCCTATTCACGGCGCACGCATCTCTTGGACGTCAAGCGCATTCACAGAGGACACGCCGCACACCTAGGTTTTTGCCATCCCGCTCTGCGTGAGGGAGCAGAAAGCAACCGAAAGGCTTAGGTCGTGAAGTTAGAGCTTGTGTACCCCGGAGAAGTTTCCGTTGCAGGTCTAAGTTCACCTTCACTAGCCCTAAAGAGCAGCGTACCTGACAGAGGCTCCCGGTGCTGCCTGCTTCAGGCCCTTCGAGCAGAACGCCCAGCCGTCCTGCTTCCAACGCTGTGCCGAAAGCAACTCGCTCTGCTTCCTCCCCTGAGGCTGGGCTGAAGACCTCTTCACACTCCTCCCTGTGTCGGGGAGTACAAGTATATATAAGCAGCTCACCTTGCCACAGCAGTGTGTAGCTGTCAATCTGGATTTGTCTGAGCAGGAAGTCACTGGGGCTGAAACAGCCTCGGGCCCTCCTCTGCAGGACCGCACCTCCGAGGCTATAGGGCCCAACCGCAGCAAGCCTGCGGAGAGGCTTCACACACACCTCTTGCCGGCCGTGTTGCTTGGGGCCTGAAGGCCAGTGCGTGCACCTGGTTCTCAGAGCTTGGGCTCTGAATCACGGGAGGCCGACTTATATAGGGCACCACCGCCCCGACCCACGCTCCGCAACACCCCCACATCCACGGTCTACCTGCACCTCTCGGAGGCAGGCGGGGAGGAGCAGAGATAAAGCGCCTTTTCGCACTGCCACGCGGAATTCATGTTATGCAAGCGTTTCTCTCGTCAGCCAGGCAGCCTCACCGAGGCCTTACGGCTCAGTGGCTACACAAGCGAGCAGCTGACGCTCAGCAGGAGGGAGCCGTACACTGCAGACTTCATTCGAGGCGCTTAGAGGGCAGACGCACAGCACAGCACAGGCACGGAAAACACTAGGCAAGCTCAGTCTCCGCATCCACTCCGACACCTTGAATGATTCCTGTAATGAGGCGTCCTGCACTGCTCTCTTTCTCCCACGTTACCTGAATCCAGTGTCGACTTGCCTCTGCTCTCTCATTTCACAGCATCTTCTTCTACACCTTCCCGTGTGCCTAGTGCCAAATTCGTCCTAGTCGAAGTCTGCCAGGTAGAGGGCGAACAGAGAGGACAGCCTTCTACTGGAATGTTTACTTAGATCTCCGTATCACAGAGGAGGAGTTTGCACGCAAGGGGTAGCAGCGTGGTCCTCTCTCAACGAGGGTCTCCTCAGTGACCAATGGAATGCGTCCCAAGCAGTGTCTGGCGTAAGGCCCTCCCGCAGCAGTTCCTGAGTCTTGACTGCAAAGGCATATTCAGGGCACGTCGATTACTCACCGGGACGAGGCACCTCCGTGCGTCCTCTTCCATCACCCTCAGTATACGATGCCCTCCCGCAGGACTACAAACCTATGGAGAAAACAAGCCCAGCACGAGAGGCTTTCTTCAGTGTGCCTGAATGCGCAAGTCTCAGGACTGCCCGTAAGTATTTAGCCTGAGAATTCCAGCAAAGCTTGGGTTTCTCCCCGCACATCGCAGAGGTATGCTGCCCATGGTTAGTTCAGGTGGACAGACCTCCGGGCCCGAGCAGAGCTCTGTGCTCATGAACGGATGATCAGCTTGTAAGGAGCCCCGAAAGCATCTGCCCCCACATACAGCTGCACGTCCTATTCACCGCGCACGCATCTCTTGGACGTCAAGCGCATTCCACAGAGGACACCCCGCACACCTAGGTTTTTGCCATCCCGCTCTGCGTGAGGGAGCAGAAAGCAACCGAAAGGCTTAGGTCGTGAAGTTAGAGCTTGTGTACCGCGGAGCAGTTTCCGTTGCAGGTCTGAGTTCACCTTCACTAGCCCTAAAGAGCAGCGTACCTGACAGAGGCTGCCGGTGCTGCCTGCTTCAGGCCCGTCGAGCAGAACGCCCAGCCGTCCTGCTTCCAACGCTGTGCCAAAAGCAACTCGCTCTGCTTCCTCCCCTGAGGCTGGGCGGATGACCTCTTCACAGTATCCCTGTGTCCGGGAGTACAAGTATATATAAGAAGCTCACCTTGCCACAGCAGTGTTTAGCTGTCAATCTGGATTAGTCTGTGCAGAAAGTCACTGGGACTGAGACAGCCTCGGAGACTCCTCTGCAGGACCGCACCTCCGAGGCTTTAGGGCCCAACCGCAACAAGCCTGCGGAGAGGCTTCACACACACCTCTTGCCGGCCGTGTTGCTTGGAGCCTGAAGGCCAGTGCGTTCACCTGGTTCTCAGAGCTTGGGGGCTCTGAGGCACGGGAGGCCCACTTATATAGGGCACCACCGCCCCGCCCCACGCTCCGCCCCGCCCCACATCCACGGACTACCTGCACCCCTCGGAGGGAGCCGGGCAGGAGCAGAGAGAAAAGGCCGTTTCACACTGCCATGCGGAATTCATGGTATGCAAGCGTTTCTCTCGTCAGCCAGGCTGCCTCACCGAGGCCTTACGGCTCAGTGGCTACACAAGCGAGCAGCTGACGCTCAGCAGGAGGGAGCCGTACACTGCAGACTTCATTCGAGGCGCTTAGAGGGCAGACGCACAGCACAGGCACGGAAAACACTTGGCAAGCACAGTCTCTGCAGCCACTCCAACACCTTGAATGATTTCTGTAATGAGGCGTCCTGCACTGCTCTCTTTCTCCCACGTTACCTGAATTCCAGTGCCGACTTGCCTCTGCTGCTCTCATTTCACAGGCATCTTCTCCACCTTCCCGTGTGCCTAGTGCCAAATTCGTCCGAGTCGAAGTCTGCCAGGTAGAGGGCGAACAGAGAGGACAGCCTTCTACTGGAATGTTTACTTAGATTTCCGTATCACAGAGGAGGAGGTTGCACGCAAGGGGTAGCAGCGTGGTCTTCTCTCAACGAGGGGCTCCTCAGTGACCTGTGGAATGCGTCCCAAGCAGTGTCTGGCGTAAGGCCCTCCCGCAGCAGTTCCTGACACTTGACTACAAAGACATCTTCAGGGCACTTCGAATACTCACCGGGACGAGGCAGCTCCGTGCTTCCTCTACCATCACGGTCAGTATACGATGCCCTCTCGCAGGACTACAAACCTATGGAGAAAACAAGCCCAGCACGAGAGGCTTTCTTCAGGGTGCTTGAATGCGCAAGTCTCAGGACTGCCAGTAAGCATTTAGCCTGAGAAACCCAGCAAAGGGTCGGTTTCTCCCCGCAGATCGCAGAGGTATGCTGCCCATGGTTAGTTCAGGTGGACAGACCTCCGGCCCCGAGCAGAGCTCTGTGCTCATGAACGGATGACCAGCTTGTAAGGAGCCCCGAAAGCAACTGCCCCCACATACAGCTCACGTCCTATTCACGGCGCACGCATCTCTTGGACGTCAAGCGCATTCACAGAGGACACGCCGCACACCTAGGTTTTTGCCATCCCGCTCTGCGTGAGGGAGCAGAAAGCAACCGAAAGGCTTAGGTCGTGAAGTTAGAGCTTGTGTACCCCGGAGAAGTTTCCGTTGCAGGTCTAAGTTCACCTTCACTAGCCCTAAAGAGCAGCGTACCTGACAGAGGCTCCCGGTGCTGCCTGCTTCAGGCCCTTCGAGCAGAACGCCCAGCCGTCCTGCTTCCAACGCTGTGCCGAAAGCAACTCGCTCTGCTTCCTCCCCTGAGGCTGGGCTGAAGACCTCTTCACACTCTCCCTGTGTCGGGGAGTACAAGTATATATAAGCAGCTCACCTTGCCACAGCAGTGTGTAGCTGTCAATCTGGATTTGTCTGAGCAGCAAGTCACTGGGGCTGAAACAGCCTCGGAGCCTCCTCTGCAGGACCGCACCTCCGAGGCTATAGGGCCCAACCGCAGCAAGCCTGCGGAGAGGCTTCACACACACCTCTTGCCGGCCGTGTTGCTTGGGGCCTGAAGGCCAGTGCGTGCACCTGGTTCTCAGAGCTTGGGCTCTGAATCACGGGAGGCCGACTTATATAGGGCACCACCGCCCCGACCCACGCTCCGCACAGCCCCACATCCACGGTCTACCTGCACCTCTCGGAGGCAGCCGGGCAGGAGCAGAGATAAAGCGCCTTTTCGCACTGCCACGCGGAATTCATGGTATGCAAGCGTTTCTCTCGTCAGCCAGGCAGCCTCACCGAGGCCTTACGGCTCAGTGGCTACACAAGCGAGCAGCTGACGCTCAGCAGGAGGGAGCCGTACACTGCAGACTTCATTCGAGGCGCTTAGAGGGCAGACGCACAGCACAGCACAGGCACGGAAAACACTAGGCAAGCTCAGTCTCCGCATCCACTCCGACACCTTGAATGATTCCTGTAATGAGGCGTCCTGCACTGCTCTCTTTCTCCCACGTTACCTGAATCCAGTGTCGACTTGCCTCTGCTCTCTCATTTCACAGCATCTTCTTCTACACCTTCCCGTGTGCCTAGTGCCAAATTCGTCCTAGTCGAAGTCTGCCAGGTAGAGGGCGAACAGAGAGGACAGCCTTCTACTGGAATGTTTACTTAGATCTCCGTATCACAGAGGAGGAGTTTGCACGCAAGGGGTAGCAGCGTGGTCCTCTCTCAACGAGGGTCTCCTCAGTGACCAATGGAATGCGTCCCAAGCAGTGTCTGGCGTAAGGCCCTCCCGCAGCAGTTCCTGAGTCTTGACTGCAAAGGCATATTCAGGGCACTTCGATTACTCACCGGGACGAGGCACCTCCGTGCGTCCTCTTCCATCACCCTCAGTATACGATGCCCTCCCGCAGGACTACAAACCTATGGAGAAAACAAGCCCAGCACGAGAGGCTTTCTTCAGTGTGCCTGAATGCGCAAGTCTCAGGACTGCCCGTAAGTATTTAGCCTGAGAATTCCAGCAAAGCTTGGGTTTCTCCCCGCACATCGCAGAGGTATGCTGCCCATGGTTAGTTCAGGTGGACAGACCTCCGGCCCCGAGCAGAGCTCTGTGCTCATGAACGGATGACCAGCTTGTAAGGAGCCCCGAAAGCATCTGCCCCCACATACAGCTGCACGTCCTATTCACCGCGCACGCATCTCTTGGACGTCAAGCGCATTCACAGAGGATCACCCCGCACACCTAGGTTTTTGCCATCCCGCTCTGCGTGAGGGAGCAGAAAGCAACCGAAAGGCTTAGGTCGTGAAGTTAGAGCTTGTGTACCGCGGAGCAGTTTCCGTTGCAGGTCTGAGTTCACCTTCACTAGCCCTAAAGAGCAGCGTACCTGACAGAGGCTCCCGGTGCTGCCTGCTTCAGGCCCGTCGAGCAGAACGCCCAGCCGTCCTGCTTCCAACGCTGTGCCAAAAGCAACTCGCTCTGCTTCCTCCCCTGAGGCTGGGCGGATGACCTCTTCACAGTATCCCTGTGTCCGGGAGTACAAGTATATATAAGAAGCTCACCTTGCCACAGCAGTGTTTAGCTGTCAATCTGGATTAGTCTGTGCAGAAAGTCACTGGGACTGAGACAGCCTCGGAGACTCCTCTGCAGGACCGCACCTCCGAGGCTTTAGGGCCCAACCGCAACAAGCCTGCGGAGAGGCTTCACACACACCTCTTGCCGGCCGTGTTGCTTGGAGCCTGAAGGCCAGTGCGTTCACCTGGTTCTCAGAGCTTGGGCTCTGAGGCACGGGAGGCCCACTTATATAGGGCACCACCGCCCCGCCCCACGCTCCGCCCCGCCCCACATCCACGGACTACCTGCACCTCTCGGAGGCAGCCGGGCAGGAGCAGAGAGAAAGCGCCGTTTCACACTGCCATGCGGAATTCATGGTATGCAAGCGTTTCTCTCGTCAGCCAGGCTGCCTCACCGAGGCCTTACGGCTCAGTGGCTACACAAGCGAGCAGCTGACGCTCAGCAGGAGGGAGCCGTACACTGCAGACTTCATTCGAGGCGCTTAGAGGGCAGACGCACAGCACAGGCACGGAAAACACTTGGCAAGCACAGTCTCTGCAGCCACTCCAGCACCTTGAATGATTTCTGTAATGAGGCGTCCTGCACTGCTCTCTTTCTCCCACGTTACCTGAATCCAGTGCCGACTTGCCTCTGCTGCTCTCATTTCACAGCATCTTCTCCACCTTCCCGTGTGCCTAGTGCCAAATTCGTCCTAGTCGAAGTCTGCCAGGTAGAGGGCGAACAGAGAGGACAGCCTTCTACTGGAATGTTTACTTAGATTTCCGTATCACAGAGGAGGAGGTTGCACGCAAGGGGTAGCAGCGTGGTCTTCTCTCAACGAGGGTCTCCTCAGTGACCTGTGGAATGCGTCCCAAGCAGTGTCTGGCGTAAGGCCCTCCCGCAGCAGTTCCTGACACTTGACTACAAAGACATCTTCAGGGCACTTCGAATACTCACCGGGACGAGGCAGCTCCGTGCTTCCTCTACCATCACGGTCAGTATACGATGCCCTCTCGCAGGACTACAAACCTATGGAGAAAACAAGCCCAGCACGAGAGGCTTTCTTCAGGGTGCTTGAATGCGCAAGTCTCAGGACTGCCAGTAAGCATTTAGCCTGAGAAACCCAGCAAAGGGTCGGTTTCTCCCCGCAGATCGCAGAGGTATGCTGCCCATGGTTAGTTCAGGTGGACAGACCTCCGGCCCCGAGCAGAGCTCTGTGCTCATGAACGGATGACCAGCTTGTAAGGAGCCCCGAAAGCAACTGCCCCCACATACAGCTCACGTCCTATTCACGGCGCACGCATCTCTTGGACGTCAAGCGCATTCACAGAGGACACGCCGCACACCTAGGTTTTTGCCATCCCGCTCTGCGTGAGGGAGCAGAAAGCAACCGAAAGGCTTAGGTCGTGAAGTTAGAGCTTGTGTACCCCGGAGAAGTTTCCGTTGCAGGTCTAAGTTCACCTTCACTAGCCCTAAAGAGCAGCGTACCTGACAGAGGCTCCCGGTGCTGCCTGCTTCAGGCCCTTCGAGCAGAACGCCCAGCCGTCCTGCTTCCAACGCTGTGCCGAAAGCAACTCGCTCTGCTTCCTCCCCTGAGGCTGGGCTGAAGACCTCTTCACACTCTCCCTGTGTCGGGGAGTACAAGTATATATAAGCAGCTCACCTTGCCACAGCAGTGTGTAGCTGTCAATCTGGATTTGTCTGAGCAGCAAGTCACTGGGGCTGAAACAGCCTCGGAGCCTCCTCTGCAGGACCGCACCTCCGAGGCTATAGGGCCCAACCGCAGCAAGCCTGCGGAGAGGCTTCACACACACCTCTTGCCGGCCGTGTTGCTTGGGGCCTGAAGGCCAGTGCGTGCACCTGGTTCTCAGAGCTTGGGCTCTGAATCACGGGAGGCCGACTTATATAGGGCACCACCGCCCCGACCCACGCTCCGCACAGCCCCACATCCACGGTCTACCTGCACCTCTCGGAGGCAGCCGGGCAGGAGCAGAGATAAAGCGCCTTTTCGCACTGCCACGCGGAATTCATGGTATGCAAGCGTTTCTCTCGTCAGCCAGGCAGCCTCACCGAGGCCTTACGGCTCAGTGGCTACACAAGCGAGCAGCTGACGCTCAGCAGGAGGGAGCCGTACACTGCAGACTTCATTCGAGGCGCTTAGAGGGCAGACGCACAGCACAGCACAGGCACGGAAAACACTAGGCAAGCTCAGTCTCCGCATCCACTCCGACACCTTGAATGATTCCTGTAATGAGGCGTCCTGCACTGCTCTCTTTCTCCCACGTTACCTGAATCCAGTGTCGACTTGCCTCTGCTCTCTCATTTCACAGCATCTTCTTCTACACCTTCCCGTGTGCCTAGTGCCAAATTCGTCCTAGTCGAAGTCTGCCAGGTAGAGGGCGAACAGAGAGGACAGCCTTCTACTGGAATGTTTACTTAGATCTCCGTATCACAGAGGAGGAGTTTGCACGCAAGGGGTAGCAGCGTGGTCCTCTCTCAACGAGGGTCTCCTCAGTGACCAATGGAATGCATCCCAAGCAGTGTCTGGCGTAAGGCCCTCCCGCAGCAGTTCCTGAGTCTTGACTGCAAAGGCATATTCAGGGCACTTCGATTACTCACCGGGACGAGGCACCTCCGTGCGTCCTCTTCCATCACCCTCAGTATACGATGCCCTCCCGCAGGACTACAAACCTATGGAGAAAACAAGCCCAGCACGAGAGGCTTTCTTCAGTGTGCCTGAATGCGCAAGTCTCAGGACTGCCCGTAAGTATTTAGCCTGAGAATTCCAGCAAAGCTTGGGTTTCTCCCCGCACATCGCAGAGGTATGCTGCCCATGGTTAGTTCAGGTGGACAGACCTCCGGCCCCGAGCAGAGCTCTGTGCTCATGAACGGATGACCAGCTTGTAAGGAGCCCCGAAAGCATCTGCCCCCACATACAGCTGCACGTCCTATTCACCGCGCACGCATCTCTTGGACGTCAAGCGCATTCACAGAGGACACCCCGCACACCTAGGTTTTTGCCATCCCGCTCTGCGTGAGGGAGCAGAAAGCAACCGAAAGGCTTAGGTCGTGAAGTTAGAGCTTGTGTACCGCGGAGCAGTTTCCGTTGCAGGTCTGAGTTCACCTTCACTAGCCCTAAAGAGCAGCGTACCTGACAGAGGCTCCCGGTGCTGCCTGCTTCAGGCCCGTCGAGCAGAACGCCCAGCCGTCCTGCTTCCAACGCTGTGCCAAAAGCAACTCGCTCTGCTTCCTCCCCTGAGGCTGGGCGGATGACCTCTTCACAGTATCCCTGTGTCCGGGAGTACAAGTATATATAAGAAGCTCACCTTGCCACAGCAGTGTTTAGCTGTCAATCTGGATTAGTCTGTGCAGAAAGTCACTGGGACTGAGACAGCCTCGGAGACTCCTCTGCAGGACCGCACCTCCGAGGCTTTAGGGCCCAACCGCAACAAGCCTGCGGAGACGCTTCACACACACCTCTTGCCGGCCGTGTTGCTTGGAGCCTGAAGGCCAGTGCGTTCACCTGGTTCTCAGAGCTTGGGCTCTGAGGCACGGGAGGCCCACTTATATAGGGCACCACCGCCCCGCCCCACGCTCCGCCCCGCCCCACATCCACGGACTACCTGCACCTCTCGGAGGCAGCCGGGCAGGAGCAGAGAGAAAGCGCCGTTTCACACTGCCATGCGGAATTCATGGTATGCAAGCGTTTCTCTCGTCAGCCAGGCTGCCTCACCGAGGCCTTACGGCTCAGTGGCTACACAAGCGAGCAGCTGACGCTCAGCAGGAGGGAGCCGTACACTGCAGACTTCATTCGAGGCGCTTAGAGGGCAGACGCACAGCACAGGCACGGAAAACACTTGGCAAGCACAGTCTCTGCAGCCACTCCAACACCTTGAATGATTTCTGTAATGAGGCGTCCTGCACTGCTCTCTTTCTCCCACGTTACCTGAATCCAGTGCCGACTTGCCTCTGCTGCTCTCATTTCACAGCATCTTCTCCACCTTCCCGTGTGCCTAGTGCCAAATTCGTCCGAGTCGAAGTCTGCCAGGTAGAGGGCGAACAGAGAGGACAGCCTTCTACTGGAATGTTTACTTAGATTTCCGTATCACAGAGGAGGAGGTTGCACGCAAGGGGTAGCAGCGTGGTCTTCTCTCAACGAGGGTCTCCTCAGTGACCTGTGGAATGCGTCCCAAGCAGTGTCTGGCGTAAGGCCCTCCCGCAGCAGTTCCTGACACTTGACTACAAAGACATCTTCAGGGCACTTCGAATACTCACCGGGACGAGGCAGCTCCGTGCTTCCTCTACCATCACGGTCAGTATACGATGCCCTCTCGCAGGACTACAAACCTATGGAGAAAACAAGCCCAGCACGAGAGGCTTTCTTCAGGGTGCTTGAATGCGCAAGTCTCAGGACTGCCAGTAAGCATTTAGCCTGAGAAACCCAGCAAAGGGTCGGTTTCTCCCCGCAGATCGCAGAGGTATGCTGCCCATGGTTAGTTCAGGTGGACAGACCTCCGGCCCCGAGCAGAGCTCTGTGCTCATGAACGGATGACCAGCTTGTAAGGAGCCCCGAAAGCAACTGCCCCCACATACAGCTCACGTCCTATTCACGGCGCACGCATCTCTTGGACGTCAAGCGCATTCACAGAGGACACGCCGCACACCTAGGTTTTTGCCATCCCGCTCTGCGTGAGGGAGCAGAAAGCAACCGAAAGGCTTAGGTCGTGAAGTTAGAGCTTGTGTACCCCGGAGAAGTTTCCGTTGCAGGTCTAAGTTCACCTTCACTAGCCCTAAAGAGCAGCGTACCTGACAGAGGCTCCCGGTGCTGCCTGCTTCAGGCCCTTCGAGCAGAACGCCCAGCCGTCCTGCTTCCAACGCTGTGCCGAAAGCAACTCGCTCTGCTTCCTCCCCTGAGGCTGGGCTGAAGACCTCTTCACACTCTCCCTGTGTCGGGGAGTACAAGTATATATAAGCAGCTCACCTTGCCACAGCAGTGTGTAGCTGTCAATCTGGATTTGTCTGAGCAGCAAGTCACTGGGGCTGAAACAGGCTCGGAGCCTCCTCTGCAGGACCGCACCTCCGAGGCTATAGGGCCCAACCGCAGCAAGCCTGCGGAGAGGCTTCACACACACCTCTTGCCGGCCGTGTTGCTTGGGGCCTGAAGGCCAGTGCGTGCACCTGGTTCTCAGAGCTTGGGCTCTGAATCACGGGAGGCCGACTTATATAGGGCACCACCGCCCCGACCCACGCTCCGCACAGCCCCACATCCACGGTCTACCTGCACCTCTCGGAGGCAGCCGGGCAGGAGCAGAGATAAAGCGCCTTTTCGCACTGCCACGCGGAATTCATGGTATGCAAGCGTTTCTCTCGTCAGCCAGGCAGCCTCACCGAGGCCTTACGGCTCAGTGGCTACACAAGCGAGCAGCTGACGCTCAGCAGGAGGGAGCCGTACACTGCAGACTTCATTCGAGGCGCTTAGAGGGCAGACGCACAGCACAGCACAGGCACGGAAAACACTAGGCAAGCTCAGTCTCCGCATCCACTCCGACACCTTGAATGATTCCTGTAATGAGGCGTCCTGCACTGCTCTCTTTCTCCCACGTTACCTGAATCCAGTGTCGACTTGCCTCTGCTCTCTCATTTCACAGCATCTTCTTCTACACCTTCCCGTGTGCCTAGTGCCAAATTCGTCCTAGTCGAAGTCTGCCAGGTAGAGGGCGAACAGAGAGGACAGCCTTCTACTGGAATGTTTACTTAGATCTCCGTATCACAGAGGAGGAGTTTGCACGCAAGGGGTAGCAGCGTGGTCCTCTCTCAACGAGGGTCTCCTCAGTGACCAATGGAATGCATCCCAAGCAGTGTCTGGCGTAAGGCCCTCCCGCAGCAGTTCCTGAGTCTTGACTGCAAAGGCATATTCAGGGCACTTCGATTACTCACCGGGACGAGGCACCTCCGTGCGTCCTCTTCCATCACCCTCAGTATACGATGCCCTCCCGCAGGACTACAAACCTATGGAGAAAACAAGCCCAGCACGAGAGGCTTTCTTCAGTGTGCCTGAATGCGCAAGTCTCAGGACTGCCCGTAAGTATTTAGCCTGAGAATTCCAGCAAAGCTTGGGTTTCTCCCCGCACATCGCAGAGGTATGCTGCCCATGGTTAGTTCAGGTGGACAGACCTCCGGCCCCGAGCAGAGCTCTGTGCTCATGAACGGATGACCAGCTTGTAAGGAGCCCCGAAAGCATCTGCCCCACATACAGCTGCACGTCCTATTCACCGCGCACGCATCTCTTGGACGTCAAGCGCATTCACAGAGGACACCCCGCACACCTAGGTTTTTGCCATCCCGCTCTGCGTGAGGGAGCAGAAAGCAACCGAAAGGCTTAGGTCGTGAAGTTAGAGCTTGTGTACCGCGGAGCAGTTTCCGTTGCAGGTCTGAGTTCACCTTCACTAGCCCTAAAGAGCAGCGTACCTGACAGAGGCTCCCGGTGCTGCCTGCTTCAGGCCCGTCGAGCAGAACGCCCAGCCGTCCTGCTTCCAACGCTGTGCCAAAAGCAACTCGCTCTGCTTCCTCCCCTGAGGCTGGGCGGATGACCTCTTCACAGTATCCCTGTGTCCGGGAGTACAAGTATATATAAGAAGCTCACCTTGCCACAGCAGTGTTTAGCTGTCAATCTGGATTAGTCTGTGCAGAAAGTCACTGGGACTGAGACAGCCTCGGAGCCTCCTCTGCAGGACCGCACCTCCGAGGCTTTAGGGCCCAACCGCAACAAGCCTGCGGAGAGGCTTCACACACACCTCTTGCCGGCCGTGTTGCTTGGAGCCTGAAGGCCAGTGCGTTCACCTGGTTCTCAGAGCTTGGGCTCTGAGGCACGGGAGGCCCACTTATATAGGGCACCACCGCCCCGCCCCACGCTCCGCCCCGCCCCACATCCACGGACTACCTGCACCTCTCGGAGGCAGCCGGGCAGGAGCAGAGAGAAAGCGCCGTTTCACACTGCCATGCGGAATTCATGGTATGCAAGCGTTTCTCTCGTCAGCCAGGCTGCCTCACCGAGGCCTTACGGCTCAGTGGCTACACAAGCGAGCAGCTGACGCTCAGCAGGAGGGAGCCGTACACTGCAGACTTCATTCGAGGCGCTTAGAGGGCAGACGCACAGCACAGGCACGGAAAACACTTGGCAAGCACAGTCTCTGCAGCCACTCCAACACCTTGAATGATTTCTGTAATGAGGCGTCCTGCACTGCTCTCTTTCTCCCACGTTACCTGAATCCAGTGCCGACTTGCCTCTGCTGCTCTCATTTCACAGCATCTTCTCCACCTTCCCGTGTGCCTAGTGCCAAATTCGTCCGAGTCGAAGTCTGCCAGGTAGAGGGCGAACAGAGAGGACAGCCTTCTACTGGAATGTTTACTTAGATTTCCGTATCACAGAGGAGGAGGTTGCACGCAAGGGGTAGCAGCGTGGTCTTCTCTCAACGAGGGTCTCCTCAGTGACCTGTGGAATGCGTCCCAAGCAGTGTCTGGCGTAAGGCCCTCCCGCAGCAGTTCCTGACACTTGACTACAAAGACATCTTCAGGGCACTTCGAATACTCACCGGGACGAGGCAGCTCCGTGCTTCCTCTACCATCACGGTCAGTATACGATGCCCTCTCGCAGGACTACAAACCTATGGAGAAAACAAGCCCAGCACGAGAGGCTTTCTTCAGGGTGCTTGAATGCGCAAGTCTCAGGACTGCCAGTAAGCATTTAGCCTGAGAAACCCAGCAAAGGGTCGGTTTCTCCCCGCAGATCGCAGAGGTATGCTGCCCATGGTTAGTTCAGGTGGACAGACCTCCGGCGCCGAGCAGAGCTCTGTGCTCATGAACGGATGACCAGCTTGTAAGGAGCCCCGAAAGCAACTGCCCCCACATACAGCTCACGTCCTATTCACGGCGCACGCATCTCTTGGACGTCAAGCGCATTCACAGAGGACACGCCGCACACCTAGGTTTTTGCCATCCCGCTCTGCGTGAGGGAGCAGAAAGCAACCGAAAGGCTTAGGTCGTGAAGTTAGAGCTTGTGTACCCCGGAGAAGTTTCCGTTGCAGGTCTAAGTTCACCTTCACTAGCCCTAAAGAGCAGCGTACCTGACAGAGGCTCCCGGTGCTGCCTGCTTCAGGCCCTTCGAGCAGAACGCCCAGCCGTCCTGCTTCCAACGCTGTGCCGAAAGCAACTCGCTCTGCTTCCTCCCCTGAGGCTGGGCTGAAGACCTCTTCACACTCTCCCTGTGTCGGGGAGTACAAGTATATATAAGCAGCTCACCTTGCCACAGCAGTGTGTAGCTGTCAATCTGGATTTGTCTGAGCAGCAAGTCACTGGGGCTGAAACAGCCTCGGAGCCTCCTCTGCAGGACCGCACCTCCGAGGCTATAGGGCCCAACCGCAGCAAGCCTGCGGAGAGGCTTCACACACACCTCTTGCCGGCCGTGTTGCTTGGGGCCTGAAGGCCAGTGCGTGCACCTGGTTCTCAGAGCTTGGGCTCTGAATCACGGGAGGCCGACTTATATAGGGCACCACCGCCCCGACCCACGCTCCGCACAGCCCCACATCCACGCTCTACCTGCACCTCTCGGAGGCAGCCGGGCAGGAGCAGAGATAAAGCGCGTTTTCGCACTGCCACGCGGAATTCATGGTATGCAAGCGTTTCTCTCGTCAGCCAGGCAGCCTCACCGAGGCCTTACGGCTCAGTGGCTACACAAGCGAGCAGCTGACGCTCAGCAGGAGGGAGCCGTACACTGCAGACTTCATTCGAGGCGCTTAGAGGGCAGACGCACAGCACAGCACAGGCACGGAAAACACTAGGCAAGCTCAGTCTCCGCATCCACTCCGACACCTTGAATGATTCCTGTAATGAGGCGTCCTGCACTGCTCTCTTTCTCCCACGTTACCTGAATCCAGTGTCGACTTGCCTCTGCTCTCTCATTTCACAGCATCTTCTTCTACACCTTCCCGTGTGCCTAGTGCCAAATTCGTCCTAGTCGAAGTCTGCCAGGTAGAGGGCGAACAGAGAGGACAGCCTTCTACTGGAATGTTTACTTAGATCTCCGTATCACAGAGGAGGAGTTTGCACGCAAGGGGTAGCAGCGTGGTCCTCTCTCAACGAGGGTCTCCTCAGTGACCAATGGAATGCATCCCAAGCAGTGTCTGGCGTAAGGCCCTCCCGCAGCAGTTCCTGAGTCTTGACTGCAAAGGCATATTCAGGGCACTTCGATTACTCACCGGGACGAGGCACCTCCGTGCGTCCTCTTCCATCACCCTCAGTATACGATGCCCTCCCGCAGGACTACAAACCTATGGAGAAAACAAGCCCAGCACGAGAGGCTTTCTTCAGTGTGCCTGAATGCGCAAGTCTCAGGACTGCCCGTAAGTATTTAGCCTGAGAATTCCAGCAAAGCTTGGGTTTCTCCCCGCACATCGCAGAGGTATGCTGCCCATGGTTAGTTCAGGTGGACAGACCTCCGGCCCCGAGCAGAGCTCTGTGCTCATGAACGGATGATCAGCTTGTAAGGAGCCCCGAAAGCATCTGCCCCCACATACAGCTGCACGTCCTATTCACCGCGCACGCATCTCTTGGACGTCAAGCGCATTCACAGAGGACACCCCGCACACCTAGGTTTTTGCCATCCCGCTCTGCGTGAGGGAGCAGAAAGCAACCGAAAGGCTTAGGTCGTGAAGTTAGAGCTTGTGTACCGCGGAGCAGTTTCCGTTGCAGGTCTGAGTTCACCTTCACTAGCCCTAAAGAGCAGCGTACCTGACAGAGGCTCCCGGTGCTGCCTGCTTCAGGCCCGTCGAGCAGAACGCCCAGCCGTCCTGCTTCCAACGCTGTGCCAAAAGCAACTCGCTCTGCTTCCTCCCCTGAGGCTGGGCGGATGACCTCTTCACAGTATCCCTGTGTCCGGGAGTACAAGTATATATAAGAAGCTCACCTTGCCACAGCAGTGTTTAGCTGTCAATCTGGATTAGTCTGTGCAGAAAGTCACTGGGACTGAGACAGCCTCGGAGCCTCCTCTGCAGGACCGCACCTCCGAGGCTTTAGGGCCCAACCGCAACAAGCCTGCGGAGAGGCTTCACACACACCTCTTGCCGGCCGTGTTGCTTGGAGCCTGAAGGCCAGTGCGTTCACCTGGTTCTCAGAGCTTGGGCTCTGAGGCACGGGAGGCCCACTTATATAGGGCACCACCGCCCCGCCCCACGCTCCGCCCCGCCCCACATCCACGGACTACCTGCACCTCTCGGAGGCAGCCGGGCAGGAGCAGAGAGAAAGCGCCGTTTCACACTGCCATGCGGAATTCATGGTATGCAAGCGTTTCTCTCGTCAGCCAGGCTGCCTCACCGAGGCCTTACGGCTCAGTGGCTACACAAGCGAGCAGCTGACGCTCAGCAGGAGGGAGCCGTACACTGCAGACTTCATTCGAGGCGCTTAGAGGGCAGATGCACAGCACAGGCACGGAAAACACTTGGCAAGCACAGTCTCTGCAGCCACTCCAACACCTTGAATGATTTCTGTAATGAGGCGTCCTGCACTGCTCTCTTTCTCCCACGTTACCTGAATCCAGTGCCGACTTGCCTCTGCTGCTCTCATTTCACAGCATCTTCTCCACCTTCCCGTGTGCCTAGTGCCAAATTCGTCCGAGTCGAAGTCTGCCAGGTAGAGGGCGAACAGAGAGGACAGCCTTCTACTGGAATGTTTACTTAGATTTCCGTATCACAGAGGAGGAGGTTGCACGCAAGGGGTAGCAGCGTGGTCTTCTCTCAACGAGGGTCTGCTCAGTGACCTGTCGAATGCGTCCCAAGCAGTGTCTGGCCTAAGGCCCTCCCGCAGCGGTTCCTGACACTTGACTACAAACACATCCTCAGGGCACTTCGAATACTCACCGGGACGAGGCAGCTCCGTGCTTCCTCTACCATCACGGTCAGTATACGATGCCCTCTCGCAGGACTACAAACCTATGGAGAAAACAAGCCCAGCACGAGAGGCTTTCTTCAGGGTGCTTGAATGCGCAAGTCTCAGGACTGCCAGTAAGCATTTAGCCTGAGAAACCCAGCAAAGGGTCGGTTTCTCCCCGCAGATCGCAGAGGTATGCTGCCCATGGTTAGTTCAGGTGGACAGACCTCCGGCCCCGAGCAGAGCTCTGTGCTCATGAACGGATGACCAGCTTGTAAGGAGCCCCGAAAGCAACTGCCCCCACATACAGCTCACGTCCTATTCACGGCGCACGCATCTCTTGGACGTCAAGCGCATTCACAGAGGACACGCCGCACACCTAGGTTTTTGCCATCCCGCTCTGCGTGAGGGAGCAGAAAGCAACCGAAAGGCTTAGGTCGTGAAGTTAGAGCTTGTGTACCCCGGAGAAGTTTCCGTTGCAGGTCTAAGTTCACCTTCACTAGCCCTAAAGAGCAGCGTACCTGACAGAGGGTCCCGGTGCTGCCTGCTTCAGGCCCTTCTAGCAGAAGCCCCAGCCGTCCTGCTTCCAACGCTGTGCCGAAAGCAACTCGCTCTGCTTCCTCCCCTGAGGCTGGGCTGAAGACCTCTTCACACTCTCCCTGTGTCGGGGAGTACAAGTATATATAAGCAGCTCACCTTGCCACAGCAGTGTGTAGCTGTCAATCTGGATTTGTCTGAGCAGCAAGTCACTGGGGCTGAAACAGCCTCGGAGCCTCCTCTGCAGGACCGCACCTCCGAGGCTATAGGGCCCAACCGCAGCAAGCCTGCGGAGAGGCTTCACACACACCTCTTGCCGGCCGTGTTGCTTGGGGCCTGAAGGCCAGTGCGTGCACCTGGTTCTCAGAGCTTGGGCTCTGAATCACGGGAGGGCGACTTATATAGGGCACCACCGCCCCGGCCCACGCTCCGCACAGCCCCACATCCACGGTCTACCTGCACCTCTCGGAGGCAGCCGGGCAGGAGCAGAGATAAAGCGCCTTTTCGCACTGCCACGCGGAATTCATGGTATGCAAGCGTTTCTCTCGTCAGCCAGGCAGCCTCACCGAGGCCTTACGGCTCAGTGGCTACACAAGCGAGCAGCTGACGCTCAGCAGGAGGGAGCCGTACACTGCAGACTTCATTCGAGGCGCTTAGAGGGCAGACGCACAGCAGAGCACAGGCACGGAAAACACTAGGCAAGCTCAGTCTCCGCATCCACTCCGACACCTTGAATGATTCCTGTAATGAGGCGTCCTGCACTGCTCTCTTTCTCCCACGTTACCTGAATCCAGTGTCGACTTGCCTCTGCTCTCTCATTTCACAGCATCTTCTTCTACACCTTCCCGTGTGCCTAGTGCCAAATTCGTCCTAGTCGAAGTCTGCCAGGTAGAGGGCGAACAGAGAGGACAGCCTTCTACTGGAATGTTTACTTAGATCTCCGTATCACAGAGGAGGAGTTTGCACGCAAGGGGTAGCAGCGTGGTCCTCTCTCAACGAGGGTCTCCTCAGTGACCAATGGAATGCATCCCAAGCAGTGTCTGGCGTAAGGCCCTCCCGCAGCAGTTCCTGAGTCTTGACTGCAAAGGCATATTCAGGGCACTTCGATTACTCACCGGGACGAGGCACCTCCGTGCGTCCTCTTCCATCACCCTCAGTATACGATGCCCTCCCGCAGGGCTACAAACCTATGGAGAAAACAAGCCCAGCACGAGAGGCTTTCTTCAGTGTGCCTGAATGCGCAAGTCTCAGGACTGCCCGTAAGTATTTAGCCTGAGAATTCCAGCAAAGCTTGGGTTTCTCCCCGCACATCGCAGAGGTATGCTGCCCATGGTTAGTTCAGGTGGACAGACCTCCGGCCCCGAGCAGAGCTCTGTGCTCATGAACGGATGATCAGCTTGTAAGGAGCCCCGAAAGCATCTGCCCCCACATACAGCTGCACGTCCTATTCACCGCGCACGCATCTCTTGGACGTCAAGCGCATTCACAGAGGACACCCCGCACACCTAGGTTTTTGCCATCCCGCTCTGCGTGAGGGAGCAGAAAGCAACCGAAAGGCTTAGGTCGTGCAAGTTAGAGCTTGTGTACCGCGGAGCAGTTTCCGTTGCAGGTCTGAGTTCACCTTCACTAGCCCTAAAGAGCAGCGTACCTGACAGAGGCTCCCGGTGCTGCCTGCTTCAGGCCCGTCGAGCAGAACGCCCAGCCGTCCTGCTTCCAACGCTGTGCCAAAAGCAACTCGCTCTGCTTCCTCCCCTGAGGCTGGGCGGGATGACCTCTTCACAGTATCCCTGTGTCCGGGAGTACAAGTATATATAAGAAGCTCACCTTGCCACAGCAGTGTTTAGCTGTCAATCTGGATTAGTCTGTGCAGAAAGTCACTGGGACTGAGACAGCCTCGGAGACTCCTCTGCAGGACCGCACCTCCGAGGCTTTAGGGCCCAACCGCAACAAGCCTGCGGAGAGGCTTCACACACACCTCTTGCCGGCCGTGTTGCTTGGAGCCTGAAGGCCAGTGCGTTCACCTGGTTCTCAGAGCTTGGGCTCTGAGGCACGGGAGGTCCGCTTATATAGGGCAACCACCGCCCCGCCCCACGCTCCGCCCCGCCCCACATCCACGGACTACCTGCACCTCTCGGAGGCAGCCGGGCAGGAGCAGAGAGAAAGCGCCGTTTCACACTGCCATGCGGAATTCATGGTATGCAAGCGTTTCTCTCGTCTGCCAGGCTGCCTCACCGAGGCCTTACGGCTCAGTGGCTACACAAGCGAGCAGCTGACGCTCAGCAGGAGGGAGCCGTACACTGCAGACTTCATTCGAGGCGCTTAGAGGGCAGACGCACAGCACAGGCACGGAAATCACTTGGCAAGCACAGTCTCTGCAGCCACTCCAACACCTTGAATGATTTCTGTAATGAGGCGTCCTGCACTGCTCTCTTTCTCCCACGTTACCTGAATCCAGTGCCGACTTGCCTCTGCTGCTCTCATTTCACAGCATCTTCTCCACCTTCCCGTGTGCCTAGTGCCAAATTCGTCCGAGTCGAAGTCTGCCAGGTAGAGGGCGAACAGAGAGGACAGCCTTCTACTGGAATGTTTACTTAGATTTCCGTATCACAGAGGAGGAGGTTGCACGCAAGGGGTAGCAGCGTGGTCTTCTCTCAACGAGGGTCTCCTCAGTGACCTGTGGAATGCGTCCCAAGCAGTGTCTGGCGTAAGGCCCTCCCGCAGCAGTTCCTGACACTTGACTACAAAGACATCTTCAGGGCACTTCGAATACTCACCGGGACGAGGCAGCTCCGTGCTTCCTCTACCATCACGGTCAGTATACGATGCCCTCTCGCAGGACTACAAACCTATGGAGAAAACAAGCCCAGCACGAGAGGCTTTCTTCAGGGTGCTTGAATGCGCAAGTCTCAGGACTGCCAGTAAGCATTTAGCCTGAGAAACCCAGCAAAGGGTCGGTTTCTCCCCGCAGATCGCAGAGGTATGCTGCCCATGGTTAGTTCAGGTGGACAGACCTCCGGCCCCGAGCAGAGCTCTGTGCTCATGAACGGATGACCAGCTTGTAAGGAGCCCCGAAAGCAACTGCCCCCACATACAGCTCACGTCCTATTCACGGCGCACGCATCTCTTGGACGTCAAGCGCATTCACAGAGGACACGCCGCACACCTAGGTTTTTGCCATCCCGCTCTGCGTGAGGGAGCAGAAAGCAACCGAAAGGCTTAGGTCGTGAAGTTAGAGCTTGTGTACCCCGGAGAAGTTTCCGTTGCAGGTCTAAGTTCACCTTCACTAGCCCTAAAGAGCAGCGTACCTGACAGAGGCTCCCGGTGCTGCCTGCTTCAGGCCCTTCGAGCAGAACGCCCAGCCGTCCTGCTTCCAACGCTGTGCCGAAAGCAACTCGCTCTGCTTCCTCCCCTGAGGCTGGGCTGAAGACCTCTTCACACTCTCCCTGTGTCGGGGAGTACAAGTATATATAAGCAGCTCACCTTGCCACAGCAGTGTGTAGCTGTCAATCTGGATTTGTCTGAGCAGCAAGTCACTGGGGCTGAAACAGCCTCGGAGCCTCCTCTGCAGGACCGCACCTCCGAGGCTATAGGGCCCAACCGCAGCAAGCCTGCGGAGAGGCTTCACACACACCTCTTGCCGGCCGTGTTGCTTGGGGCCTGAAGGCCAGTGCGTGCACCTGGTTCTCAGAGCTTGGGCTCTGAATCACGGGAGGCCGACTTATATAGGGCACCACCGCCCCGACCCACGCTCCGCACAGCCCCACATCCACGGTCTACCTGCACCTCTCGGAGGCAGCCGGGCAGGAGCAGAGATAAAGCGCCTTTTCGCACTGCCACGCGGAATTCATGGTATGCAAGCGTTTCTCTCGTCAGCCAGGCAGCCTCACCGAGGCCTTACGGCTCAGTGGCTACACAAGCGAGCAGCTGACGCTCAGCAGGAGGGAGCCGTACACTGCAGACTTCATTCGAGGCGCTTAGAGGGCAGACGCACAGCACAGCACAGGCACGGAAAACACTAGGCAAGCTCAGTCTCCGCATCCACTCCGACACCTTGAATGATTCCTGTAATGAGGCGTCCTGCACTGCTCTCTTTCTCCCACGTTACCTGAATCCAGTGTCGACTTGCCTCTGCTCTCTCATTTCACAGCATCTTCTTCTACACCTTCCCGTGTGCCTAGTGCCAAATTCGTCCTAGTCGAAGTCTGCCAGGTAGAGGGCGAACAGAGAGGACAGCCTTCTACTGGAATGTTTACTTAGATCTCCGTATCACAGAGGAGGAGTTTGCACGCAAGGGGTAGCAGCGTGGTCCTCTCTCAACGAGGGTCTCCTCAGTGACCAATGGAATGCATCCCAAGCAGTGTCTGGCGTAAGGCCCTCCCGCAGCAGTTCCTGAGTCTTGACTGCAAAGGCATATTCAGGGCACTTCGATTACTCACCGGGACGAGGCACCTCCGTGCGTCCTCTTCCATCACCCTCAGTATACGATGCCCTCCCGCAGGACTACAAACCTATGGAGAAAACAAGCCCAGCACGAGAGGCTTTCTTCAGTGTGCCTGAATGCGCAAGTCTCAGGACTGCCCGTAAGTATTTAGCCTGAGAATTCCAGCAAAGCTTGGGTTTCTCCCCGCACATCGCAGAGGTATGCTGCCCATGGTTAGTTCAGGTGGACAGACCTCCGGCCCCGAGCAGAGCTCTGTGCTCATGAACGGATGATCAGCTTGTAAGGAGCCCCGAAAGCATCTGCCCCCACATACAGCTGCACGTCCTATTCACCGCGCACGCATCTCTTGGACGTCAAGCGCATTCACAGAGGACACCCCGCACACCTAGGTTTTTGCCATCCCGCTCTGCGTGAGGGAGCAGAAAGCAACTGAAAGGCTTAGGTCGTGAAGTTAGAGCTTGTGTACCGCGGAGCAGTTTCCGTTGCAGGTCTGAGTTCACCTTCACTAGCGCTAAAGAGCAGCGTACCTGACAGAGGCTCCCGGTGCTGCCTGCTTCAGGCCCGTCGAGCAGAACGCCCAGCCGTCCTGCTTCCAACGCTGTGCCAAAAGCAACTCGCTCTGCTTCCTCCCCTGAGGCTGGGCGGATGACCTCTTCACAGTATCCCTGTGTCCGGGAGTACAAGTATATATAAGAAGCTCACCTTGCCACAGCAGTGTTTAGCTGTCAATCTGGATTAGTCTGTGCAGAAAGTCACTGGGACTGAGACAGCCTCGGAGCCTCCTCTGCAGGACCGCACCTCCGAGGCTTTAGGGCCCAACCGCAACAAGCCTGCGGAGAGGCTTCACACACACCTCTTGCCGGCCGTGTTGCTTGGAGCCTGAAGGCCAGTGCGTTCACCTGGTTCTCAGAGCTTGGGCTCTGAGGCACGGGAGGCCCACTTATATAGGGCACCACCGCCCCGCCCCACGCTCCGCCCCGCCCCACATCCACGGACTACCTGCACCTCTCGGAGGCAGCCGGGCAGGAGCAGAGAGAAAGCGCCGTTTCACACTGCCATGCGGAATTCATGGTATGCAAGCGTTTCTCTCGTCAGCCAGGCTGCCTCACCGAGGCCTTACGGCTCAGTGGCTACACAAGCGAGCAGCTGACGCTCAGCAGGAGGGAGCCGTACACTGCAGACTTCATTCGAGGCGCTTAGAGGGCAGACGCACAGCACAGGCACGGAAATCACTTGGCAAGCACAGTCTCTGCAGCCACTCCAACACCTTGAATGATTTCTGTAATGAGGCGTCCTGCACTGCTCTCTTTCTCCCACGTTACCTGAATCCAGTGCCGACTTGCCTCTGCTGCTCTCATTTCACAGCATCTTCTCCACCTTCCCGTGTGCCTAGTGCCAAATTCGTCCGAGTCGAAGTCTGCCAGGTAGAGGGCGAACAGAGAGGACAGCCTTCTACTGGAATGTTTACTTAGATTTCCGTATCACAGAGGAGGAGGTTGCACGCAAGGGGTAGCAGCGTGGTCTTCTCTCAACGAGGGTCTCCTCAGTGACCTGTGGAATGCGTCCCAAGCAGTGTCTGGCGTAAGGCCCTCCCGCAGCAGTTCCTGACACTTGACTACAAAGACATCTTCAGGGCACTTCGAATACTCACCGGGACGAGGCAGCTCCGTGCTTCCTCTACCATCACGGTCAGTATACGATGCCCTCTCGCAGGACTACAAACCTATGGAGAAAACAAGCCCAGCACGAGAGGCTTTCTTCAGGGTGCTTGAATGCGCAAGTCTCAGGACTGCCAGTAAGCATTTAGCCTGAGAAACCCAGCAAAGGGTCGGTTTCTCCCCGCAGATCGCAGAGGTATGCTGCCCATGGTTAGTTCAGGTGGACAGACCTCCGGCCCCGAGCAGAGCTCTGTGCTCATGAACGGATGACCAGCTTGTAAGGAGCCCCGAAAGCAACTGCCCCCACATACAGCTCACGTCCTATTCACGGCGCACGCATCTCTTGGACGTCAAGCGCATTCACAGAGGACACGCCGCACACCTAGGTTTTTGCCATCCCGCTCTGCGTGAGGGAGCAGAAAGCAACCGAAAGGCTTAGGTCGTGAAGTTAGAGCTTGTGTACCCCGGAGAAGTTTCCGTTGCAGGTCTAAGTTCACCTTCACTAGCCCTAAAGAGCAGCGTACCTGACAGAGGCTCCCGGTGCTGCCTGCTTCAGGCCCTTCGAGCAGAACGCCCAGCCGTCCTGCTTCCAACGCTGTGCCGAAAGCAACTCGCTCTGCTTCCTCCCCTGAGGCTGGGCTGAAGACCTCTTCACACTCTCTCTGCGTCGGGGAGTACAAGTATATATAAGCAGCTTACCTTGCCACAGCAGTGTGTAGGTGTCAATGTGGATTTGTCTGAGCAGCAAGTCACTGGGGCTGAAACAGCCTCGGAGCCCCCTCTGCAGGACCGCACCTCCGAGGCTATAGGGCCCAACCGCAGCAAGCCTGCGGAGAGGCTTCACACACACCTCTTGCCGGCCGTGTTGCTTGGGGCCTGAAGGCCAGTGCGTGCACCTGGTTCTCAGAGCTTGGGCTCTGAATCACGGCAGGCCGACTTATATAGGGCACCACCGCCCCGACCCACGCTCCGCACAGCCCCACATCCACGGTCTACCTGCACCTCTCGGAGGCAGCCGGGCAGGAGCAGAGATAAAGCGCCTTTTCGCACTGCCACGCGGAATTCATGGTATGCAAGCGTTTCTCTCGTCAGCCAGGCAGCCTCACCGAGGCCTTACGGCTCAGTGGCTACACAAGCGAGCAGCTGACGCTCAGCAGGAGGGAGCCGTACACTGCAGACTTCATTCGAGGCGCTTAGAGGGCAGACGCACAGCACAGCACAGGCACGGAAAACACTAGGCAAGCTCAGTCTCCGCATCCACTCCGACACCTTGAATGATTCCTGTAATGAGGCGTCCTGCACTGCTCTCTTTCTCCCACGTTACCTGAATCCAGTGTCGACTTGCCTCTGCTCTCTCATTTCACAGCATCTTCTTCTACACCTTCCCGTGTGCCTAGTGCCAAATTCGTCCTAGTCGAAGTCTGCCAGGTAGAGGGCGAACAGAGAGGACAGCCTTCTACTGGAATGTTTACTTAGATCTCCGTATCACAGAGGAGGAGTTTGCACGCAAGGGGTAGCAGCGTGGTCCTCTCTCAACGAGGGTCTCCTCAGTGACCAATGGAATGCATCCCAAGCAGTGTCTGGCGTAAGGCCCTCCCGCAGCAGTTCCTGAGTCTTGACTGCAAAGGCATATTCAGGGCACTTCGATTACTCACCGGGACGAGGCACCTCCGTGCGTCCTCTTCCATCACCCTCAGTATACGATGCCCTCCCGCAGGACTACAAACCTATGGAGAAAACAAGCCCAGCACGAGAGGCTTTCTTCAGTGTGCCTGAATGCGCAAGTCTCAGGACTGCCCGTAAGTATTTAGCCTGAGAATTCCAGCAAAGCTTGGGTTTCTCCCCGCACATCGCAGAGGTATGCTGCCCATGGTTAGTTCAGGTGGACAGACCTCCGGCCCCGAGCAGAGCTCTGTGCTCATGAACGGATGATCAGCTTGTAAGGAGCCCCGAAAGCATCTGCCCCCACATACAGCTGCACGTCCTATTCACCGCGCACGCATCTCTTGGACGTCAAGCGCATTCACAGAGGACACCCCGCATACCTAGGTTTTTGCCATCCCGCTCTGCGTGAGGGAGCAGAAAGCAACCGAAAGGCTTAGGTCGTGAAGTTAGAGCTTGTGTACCGCGGAGCAGTTTCCGTTGCAGGTCTGAGTTCACCTTCACTAGCCCTAAAGAGCAGCGTACCTGACAGAGGCTCCCGGTGCTGCCTGCTTCAGGCCCGTCGAGCAGAACGCCCAGCCGTCCTGCTTCCAACGCTGTGCCAAAAGCAACTCGCTCTGCTTCCTCCCCTGAGGCTGGGCGGATGACCTCTTCACAGTATCCCTGTGTCCGGGAGTACAAGTATATATAAGAAGCTCACCTTGCCACAGCAGTGTTTAGCTGTCAATCTGGATTAGTCTGTGCAGAAAGTCACTGGGACTGAGACAGCCTCGGAGACTCCTCTGCAGGACCGCACCTCCGAGGCTTTAGGGCCCAACCGCAACAAGCCTGCGGAGACGCTTCACACACACCTCTTGCCGGCCGTGTTGCTTGGAGCCTGAAGGCCAGTGCGTTCACCTGGTTCTCAGAGCTTGGGCTCTGAGGCACGGGAGGCCCACTTATATAGGGCACCACCGCCCCGCCCCACGCTCCGCCCCGCCCCACATCCACGGACTACCTGCACCTCTCGGAGGCAGCCGGGCAGGAGCAGAGAGAAAGCGCCGTTTCACACTGCCATGCGGAATTCATGGTATGCAAGCGTTTCTCTCGTCAGCCAGGCTGCCTCACCGAGGCCTTACGGCTCAGTGGCTACACAAGCGAGCAGCTGACGCTCAGCAGGAGGGAGCCGTACACTGCAGACTTCATTCGAGGCGCTTAGAGGGCAGACGCACAGCACAGGCACGGAAAACACTTGGCAAGCACAGTCTCTGCAGCCACTCCAACACCTTGAATGATTTCTGTAATGAGGCGTCCTGCACTGCTCTCTTTCTCCCACGTTACCTGAATCCAGTGCCGACTTGCCTCTGCTGCTCTCATTTCACAGCATCTTCTCCACCTTCCCGTGTGCCTAGTGCCAAATTCGTCCGAGTCGAAGTCTGCCAGGTAGAGGGCGAACAGAGAGGACAGCCTTCTACTGGAATGTTTACTTAGATTTCCGTATCACAGAGGAGGAGGTTGCACGCAAGGGGTAGCAGCGTGGTCTTCTCTCAACGAGGGTCTCCTCAGTGACCTGTGGAATGCGTCCCAAGCAGTGTCTGGCGTAAGGCCCTCCCGCAGCAGTTCCTGACACTTGACTACAAAGACATCTTCAGGGCACTTCGAATACTCACCGGGACGAGGCAGCTCCGTGCTTCCTCTACCATCACGGTCAGTATACGATGCCCTCTCGCAGGACTACAAACCTATGGAGAAAACAAGCCCAGCACGAGAGGCTTTCTTCAGGGTGCTTGAATGCGCAAGTCTCAGGACTGCCAGTAAGCATTTAGCCTGAGAAACCCAGCAAAGGGTCGGTTTCTCCCCGCAGATCGCAGAGGTATGCTGCCCATGGTTAGTTCAGGTGGACAGACCTCCGGCCCCGAGCAGAGCTCTGTGCTCATGAACGGATGACCAGCTTGTAAGGAGCCCCGAAAGCAACTGCCCCCACATACAGCTCACGTCCTATTCACGGCGCACGCATCTCTTGGACGTCAAGCGCATTCACAGAGGACACGCCGCACACCTAGGTTTTTGCCATCCCGCTCTGCGTGAGGGAGCAGAAAGCAACCGAAAGGCTTAGGTCGTGAAGTTAGAGCTTGTGTACCCCGGAGAAGTTTCCGTTGCAGGTCTAAGTTCACCTTCACTAGCCCTAAAGAGCAGCGTACCTGACAGAGGCTCCCGGTGCTGCCTGCTTCAGGCCCTTCGAGCAGAACGCCCAGCCGTCCTGCTTCCAACGCTGTGCCGAAAGCAACTCGCTCTGCTTCCTCCCCTGAGGCTGGGCTGAAGACCTCTTCACACTCTCCCTGTGTCGGGGAGTACAAGTATATATAAGCAGCTCACCTTGCCACAGCAGTGTGTAGCTGTCAATCTGGATTTGTCTGAGCAGCAAGTCACTGGGGCTGAAACAGCCTCGGAGCCTCCTCTGCAGGACCGCACCTCCGAGGCTATAGGGCCCAACCGCAGCAAGCCTGCGGAGAGGCTTCACACACACCTCTTGCCGGCCGTGTTGCTTGGGGCCTGAAGGCCAGTGCGTGCACCTGGTTCTCAGAGCTTGGGCTCTGAATCACGGGAGGCCGACTTATATAGGGCACCACCGCCCCGACCCACGCTCCGCACAGCCCCACATCCACGGTCTACCTGCACCTCTCGGAGGCAGCCGGGCAGGAGCAGAGATAAAGCGCCTTTTCGCACTGCCACGCGGAATTCATGGTATGCAAGCGTTTCTCTCGTCAGCCAGGCAGCCTCACCGAGGCCTTACGGCTCAGTGGCTACACAAGCGAGCAGCTGACGCTCAGCAGGAGGGAGCCGTACACTGCAGACTTCATTCGAGGCGCTTAGAGGGCAGACGCACAGCACAGCACAGGCACGGAAAACACTAGGCAAGCTCAGTCTCCGCATCCACTCCGACACCTTGAATGATTCCTGTAATGAGGCGTCCTGCACTGCTCTCTTTCTCCCACGTTACCTGAATCCAGTGTCGACTTGCCTCTGCTCTCTCATTTCACAGCATCTTCTTCTACACCTTCCCGTGTGCCTAGTGCCAAATTCGTCCTAGTCGAAGTCTGCCAGGTAGAGGGCGAACAGAGAGGACAGCCTTCTACTGGAATGTTTACTTAGATCTCCGTATCACAGAGGAGGAGTTTGCACGCAAGGGGTAGCAGCGTGGTCCTCTCTCAACGAGGGTCTCCTCAGTGACCAATGGAATGCATCCCAAGCAGTGTCTGGCGTAAGGCCCTCCCGCAGCAGTTCCTGAGTCTTGACTGCAAAGGCATATTCAGGGCACTTCGATTACTCACCGGGACGAGGCACCTCCGTGCGTCCTCTTCCATCACCCTCAGTATACGATGCCCTCCCGCAGGACTACAAACCTATGGAGAAAACAAGCCCAGCACGAGAGGCTTTCTTCAGTGTGCCTGAATGCGCAAGTCTCAGGACTGCCCGTAAGTATTTAGCCTGAGAATTCCAGCAAAGCTTGGGTTTCTCCCCGCACATCGCAGAGGTATGCTGCCCATGGTTAGTTCAGGTGGACAGACCTCCGGCCCCGAGCAGAGCTCTGTGCTCATGAACGGATGATCAGCTTGTAAGGAGCCCCGAAAGCATCTGCCCCCACATACAGCTGCACGTCCTATTCACCGCGCACGCATCTCTTGGACGTCAAGCGCATTCACAGAGGACACCCCGCACACCTAGGTTTTTGCCATCCCGCTCTGCGTGAGGGAGCAGAAAGCAACCGAAAGGCTTAGGTCGTGAAGTTAGAGCTTGTGTACCGCGGAGCAGTTTCCGTTGCAGGTCTGAGTTCACCTTCACTAGCCCTAAAGAGCAGCGTACCTGACAGAGGCTCCCGGTGCTGCCTGCTTCAGGCCCGTCGAGCAGAACGCCCAGCCGTCCTGCTTCCAACGCTGTGCCAAAAGCAACTCGCTCTGCTTCCTCCCCTGAGGCTGGGCGGATGACCTCTTCACAGTATCCCTGTGTCCGGGAGTACAAGTATATATAAGAAGCTCACCTTGCCACAGCAGTGTTTAGCTGTCAATCTGGATTAGTCTGAGCAGAAAGTCACTGGGACTGAGACAGCCTCGGAGACTCCTCTGCAGGACCGCACCTCCGAGGCTTTAGGGCCCAACCGCAACAAGCCTGCGGAGACGCTTCACACACACCTCTTGCCGGCCGTGTTGCTTGGAGCCTGAAGGCCAGTGCGTTCACCTGGTTCTCAGAGCTTGGGCTCTGAGGCACGGGAGGCCCACTTATATAGGGCACCACCGCCCCGCCCCACGCTCCGCCCCGCCCCACATCCACGGACTACCTGCACCTCTCGGAGGCAGCCGGGCAGGAGCAGAGAGAAAGCGCCGTTTCACACTGCCATGCGGAATTCATGGTATGCAAGCGTTTCTCTCGTCAGCCAGGCTGCCTCACCGAGGCCTTACGGCTCAGTGGCTACACAAGCGAGCAGCTGACGCTCTGCAGGAGGGAGCCGTACACTGCAGACTTCATTCGAGGCGCTTAGAGGGCAGACGCACAGCACAGGCACGGAAAACACTTGGCAAGCACAGTCTCTGCAGCCACTCCAACACCTTGAATGATTTCTGTAATGAGGCGTCCTGCACTGCTCTCTTTCTCCCACGTTACCTGAATCCAGTGCCGACTTGCCTCTGCTGCTCTCATTTCACAGCATCTTCTCCACCTTCCCGTGTGCCTAGTGCCAAATTCGTCCGAGTCGAAGTCTGCCAGGTAGAGGGCGAACAGAGAGGACAGCCTTCTACTGGAATGTTTACTTAGATTTCCGTATCACAGAGGAGGAGGTTGCACGCAAGGGGTAGCAGCGTGGTCTTCTCTCAACGAGGGTCTCCTCAGTGACCTGTGGAATGCGTCCCAAGCAGTGTCTGGCGTAAGGCCCTCCCGCAGCAGTTCCTGACACTTGACTACAAAGACATCTTCAGGGCACTTCGAATACTCACCGGGACGAGGCAGCTCCGTGCTTCCTCTACCATCACGGTCAGTATACGATGCCCTCTCGCAGGACTACAAACCTATGGAGAAAACAAGCCCAGCACGAGAGGCTTTCTTCAGGGTGCTTGAATGCGCAAGTCTCAGGACTGCCAGTAAGCATTTAGCCTGAGAAACCCAGCAAAGGGTCGGTTTCTCCCCGCAGATCGCAGAGGTATGCTGCCCATGGTTAGTTCAGGTGGACAGACCTCCGGCCCCGAGCAGAGCTCTGTGCTCATGAACGGATGACCAGCTTGTAAGGAGCCCCGAAAGCAACTGCCCCCACATACAGCTCACGTCCTATTCACGGCGCACGCATCTCTTGGACGTCAAGCGCATTCACAGAGGACACGCCGCACACCTAGGTTTTTGCCATCCCGCTCTGCGTGAGGGAGCAGAAAGCAACCGAAAGGCTTAGGTCGTGAAGTTAGAGCTTGTGTACCCCGGAGAAGTTTCCGTTGCAGGTCTAAGTTCACCTTCACTAGCCCTAAAGAGCAGCGTACCTGACAGAGGCTCCCGGTGCTGCCTGCTTCAGGCCCTTCGAGCAGAACGCCCAGCCGTCCTGCTTCCAACGCTGTGCCGAAAGCAACTCGCTCTGCTTCCTCCCCTGAGGCTGGGCTGAAGACCTCTTCACACTCTCCCTGTGTCGGGGAGTACAAGTATATATAAGCAGCTCACCTTGCCACAGCAGTGTGTAGCTGTCAATCTGGATTTGTCTGAGCAGCAAGTCACTGGGGCTGAAACAGCCTCGGAGCCTCCTCTGCAGGACCGCACCTCCGAGGCTATAGGGCCCAACCGCAGCAAGCCTGCGGAGAGGCTTCACACACACCTCTTGCCGGCCGTGTTGCTTGGGGCCTGAAGGCCAGTGCGTGCACCTGGTTCTCAGAGCTTGGGCTCTGAATCACGGGAGGCCGACTTATATAGGGCACCACCCCCCCGACCCACGCTCCGCACAGCCCCACATCCACGGTCTACCTGCACCTCTCGGAGGCAGCCGGGCAGGAGCAGAGATAAAGCGCCTTTTCGCACTGCCACGCGGAATTCATGGTATGCAAGCGTTTCTCTCGTCAGCCAGGCAGCCTCACCGAGGCCTTACGGCTCAGTGGCTACACAAGCGAGCAGCTGACGCTCAGCAGGAGGGAGCCGTACACTGCAGACTTCATTCGAGGCGCTTAGAGGGCAGACGCACAGCACAGCACAGGCACGGAAAACACTAGGCAAGCTCAGTCTCCGCATCCACTCCGACACCTTGAATGATTCCTGTAATGAGGCGTCCTGCACTGCTCTCTTTCTCCCACGTTACCTGAATCCAGTGTCGACTTGCCTCTGCTCTCTCATTTCACAGCATCTTCTTCTACACCTTCCCGTGTGCCTAGTGCCAAATTCGTCCTAGTCGAAGTCTGCCAGGTAGAGGGCGAACAGAGAGGACAGCCTTCTACTGGAATGTTTACTTAGATCTCCGTATCACAGAGGAGGAGTTTGCACGCAAGGGGTAGCAGCGTGGTCCTCTCTCAACGAGGGTCTCCTCAGTGACCAATGGAATGCATCCCAAGCAGTGTCTGGCGTAAGGCCCTCCCGCAGCAGTTCCTGAGTCTTGACTGCAAAGGCATATTCAGGGCACTTCGATTACTCACCGGGACGAGGCACCTCCGTGCGTCCTCTTCCATCACCCTCAGTATACGATGCCCTCCCGCAGGACTACAAACCTATGGAGAAAACAAGCCCAGCACGAGAGGCTTTCTTCAGTGTGCCTGAATGCGCAAGTCTCAGGACTGCCCGTAAGTATTTAGCCTGAGAATTCCAGCAAAGCTTGGGTTTCTCCCCGCACATCGCAGAGGTATGCTGCCCATGGTTAGTTCAGGTGGACAGACCTCCGGCCCCGAGCAGAGCTCTGTGCTCATGAACGGATGATCAGCTTGTAAGGAGCCCCGAAAGCATCTGCCCCCACATACAGCTGCACGTCCTATTCACCGCGCACGCATCTCTTGGACGTCAAGCGCATTCACAGAGGACACCCCGCACACCTAGGTTTTTGCCATCCCGCTCTGCGTGAGGGAGCAGAAAGCAACCGAAAGGCTTAGGTCGTGAAGTTAGAGCTTGTGTACCGCGGAGCAGTTTCCGTTGCAGGTCTGAGTTCACCTTCACTAGCCCTAAAGAGCAGCGTACCTGACAGAGGCTCCCGGTGCTGCCTGCTTCAGGCCCGTCGAGCAGAACGCCCAGCCGTCCTGCTTCCAACGCTGTGCCAAAAGCAACTCGCTCTGCTTCCTCCCCTGAGGCTGGGCGGATGACCTCTTCACAGTATCCCTGTGTCCGGGAGTACAAGTATATATAAGAAGCTCACCTTGCCACAGCAGTGTTTAGCTGTCAATCTGGATTAGTCTGAGCAGAAAGTCACTGGGACTGAGACAGCCTCGGAGACTCCTCTGCAGGACCGCACCTCCGAGGCTTTAGGGCCCAACCGCAACAAGCCTGCGGAGACGCTTCACACACACCTCTTGCCGGCCGTGTTGCTTGGAGCCTGAAGGCCAGTGCGTTCACCTGGTTCTCAGAGCTTGGGCTCTGAGGCACGGGAGGCCCACTTATATAGGGCACCACCGCCCCGCCCCACGCTCCGCCCCGCCCCACATCCACGGACTACCTGCACCTCTCGGAGGCAGCCGGGCAGGAGCAGAGAGAAAGCGCCGTTTCACACTGCCATGCGGAATTCATGGTATGCAAGCGTTTCTCTCGTCAGCCAGGCTGCCTCACCGAGGCCTTACGGCTCAGTGGCTACACAAGCGAGCAGCTGACGCTCTGCAGGAGGGAGCCGTACACTGCAGACTTCATTCGAGGCGCTTAGAGGGCAGACGCACAGCACAGGCACGGAAAACACTTGGCAAGCACAGTCTCTGCAGCCACTCCAACACCTTGAATGATTTCTGTAATGAGGCGTCCTGCACTGCTCTCTTTCTCCCACGTTACCTGAATCCAGTGCCGACTTGCCTCTGCTGCTCTCATTTCACAGCATCTTCTCCACCTTCCCGTGTGCCTAGTGCCAAATTCGTCCGAGTCGAAGTCTGCCAGGTAGAGGGCGAACAGAGAGGACAGCCTTCTACTGGAATGTTTACTTAGATTTCCGTATCACAGAGGAGGAGGTTGCACGCAAGGGGTAGCAGCGTGGTCTTCTCTCAACGAGGGTCTCCTCAGTGACCTGTGGAATGCGTCCCAAGCAGTGTCTGGCGTAAGGCCCTCCCGCAGCAGTTCCTGACACTTGACTACAAAGACATCTTCAGGGCACTTCGAATACTCACCGGGACGAGGCAGCTCCGTGCTTCCTCTACCATCACGGTCAGTATACGATGCCCTCTCGCAGGACTACAAACCTATGGAGAAAACAAGCCCAGCACGAGAGGCTTTCTTCAGGGTGCTTGAATGCGCAAGTCTCAGGACTGCCAGTAAGCATTTAGCCTGAGAAACCCAGCAAAGGGTCGGTTTCTCCCCGCAGATCGCAGAGGTATGCTGCCCATGGTTAGTTCAGGTGGACAGACCTCCGGCCCCGAGCAGAGCTCTGTGCTCATGAACGGATGACCAGCTTGTAAGGAGCCCCGAAAGCAACTGCCCCCACATACAGCTCACGTCCTATTCACGGCGCACGCATCTCTTGGACGTCAAGCGCATTCACAGAGGACACGCCGCACACCTAGGTTTTTGCCATCCCGCTCTGCGTGAGGGAGCAGAAAGCAACCGAAAGGCTTAGGTCGTGAAGTTAGAGCTTGTGTACCCCGGAGAAGTTTCCGTTGCAGGTCTAAGTTCACCTTCACTAGCCCTAAAGAGCAGCGTACCTGACAGAGGCTCCCGGTGCTGCCTGCTTCAGGCCCTTCGAGCAGAACGCCCAGCCGTCCTGCTTCCAACGCTGTGCCGAAAGCAACTCGCTCTGCTTCCTCCCCTGAGGCTGGGCTGAAGACCTCTTCACACTCTCCCTGTGTCGGGGAGTACAAGTATATATAAGCAGCTCACCTTGCCACAGCAGTGTGTAGCTGTCAATCTGGATTTGTCTGAGCAGCAAGTCACTGGGGCTGAAACAGCCTCGGAGCCTCCTCTGCAGGACCGCACCTCCGAGGCTATAGGGCCCAACCGCAGCAAGCCTGCGGAGAGGCTTCACACACACCTCTTGCCGGCCGTGTTGCTTGGGGCCTGAAGGCCAGTGCGTGCACCTGGTTCTCAGAGCTTGGGCTCTGAATCACGGGAGGCCGACTTATATAGGGCACCACCGCCCCGACCCACGCTCCGCACAGCCCCACATCCACGGTCTACCTGCACCTCTCGGAGGCAGCCGGGCAGGAGCAGAGATAAAGCGCCTTTTCGCACTGCCACGCGGAATTCATGGTATGCAAGCGTTTCTCTCGTCAGCCAGGCAGCCTCACCGAGGCCTTACGGCTCAGTGGCTACACAAGCGAGCAGCTGACGCTCAGCAGGAGGGAGCCGTACACTGCAGACTTCATTCGAGGCGCTTAGAGGGCAGACGCACAGCACAGCACAGGCACGGAAAACACTAGGAAGCTCAGTCTCCGCATCCACTCCGACACCTTGAATGATTCCTGTAATGAGGCGTCCTGCACTGCTCTCTTTCTCCCACGTTACCTGAATCCAGTGTCGACTTGCCTCTGCTCTCTCATTTCACAGCATCTTCTTCTACACCTTCCCGTGTGCCTAGTGCCAAATTCGTCCTAGTCGAAGTCTGCCAGGTAGAGGGCGAACAGAGAGGACAGCCTTCTACTGGAATGTTTACTTAGATCTCCGTATCACAGAGGAGGAGTTTGCACGCAAGGGGTAGCAGCGTGGTCCTCTCTCAACGAGGGTCTCCTCAGTGACCAATGGAATGCATCCCAAGCAGTGTCTGGCGTAAGGCCCTCCCGCAGCAGTTCCTGAGTCTTGACTGCAAAGGCATATTCAGGGCACTTCGATTACTCACCGGGACGAGGCACCTCCGTGCGTCCTCTTCCATCACACTCAGTATACGATGCCCTCCCGCAGGACTACAAACCTATGGAGAAAACAAGCCCAGCACGAGAGGCTTTCTTCAGTGTGCCTGAATGCGCAAGTCTCAGGACTGCCCGTAAGTATTTAGCCTGAGAATTCCAGCAAAGCTTGGGTTTCTCCCCGCACATCGCAGAGGTATGCTGCCCATGGTTAGTTCAGGTGGACAGACCTCCGGCACCGAGCAGAGCTCTGTGCTCATGAACGGATGATCAGCTTGTAAGGAGCCCCGAAAGCATCTGCCCCCACATACAGCTGCACGTCCTATTCACCGCGCACGCATCTCTTGGACGTCAAGCGCATTCACAGAGGACACCCCGCACACCTAGGTTTTTGCCATCCCGCTCTGCGTGAGGGAGCAGAAAGCAACCGAAAGGCTTAGGTCGTGAAGTTAGAGCTTGTGTACCGCGGAGCAGTTTCCGTTGCAGGTCTGAGTTCACCTTCACTAGCCCTAAAGAGCAGCGTACCTGACAGAGGCTCCCGGTGCTGCCTGCTTCAGGCCCGTCGAGCAGAACGCCCAGCCGTCCTGCTTCCAACGCTGTGCCAAAAGCAACTCGCTCTGCTTCCTCCCCTGAGGCTGGGCGGATGACCTCTTCACAGTATCCCTGTGTCCGGGAGTACAAGTATATATAAGAAGCTCACCTTGCCACAGCAGTGTTTAGCTGTCAATCTGGATTAGTCTGTGCAGAAAGTCACTGGGACTGAGACAGCCTCGGAGACTCCTCTGCAGGACCGCACCTCCGAGGCTTTAGGGCCCAACCGCAACAAGCCTGCGGAGAGGCTTCACACACACCTCTTGCCGGCCGTGTTGCTTGGAGCCTGAAGGCCAGTGCGTTCACCTGGTTCTCAGAGCTTGGGCTCTGAGGCACGGGAGGCCCACTTATATAGGGCACCACCGCCCCGCCCCACGCTCCGCCCCGCCCCACATCCACGGACTACCTGCACCTCTCGGAGGCAGCCGGGCAGGAGCAGAGAGAAAGCGCCGTTTCACACTGCCATGCGGAATTCATGGTATGCAAGCGTTTCTCTCGTCAGCCAGGCTGCCTCACCGAGGCCTTACGGCTCAGTGGCTACACAAGCGAGCAGCTGACGCTCAGCAGGAGGGAGCCGTACACTGCAGACTTCATTCGAGGCGCTTAGAGGGCAGACGCACAGCACAGGCACGGAAAACACTTGGCAAGCACAGTCTCTGCAGCCACTCCAACACCTTGAATGATTTCTGTAATGAGGCGTCCTGCACTGCTCTCTTTCTCCCACGTTACCTGAATCCAGTGCCGACTTGCCTCTGCTGCTCTCATTTCACAGCATCTTCTCCACCTTCCCGTGTGCCTAGTGCCAAATTCGTCCGAGTCGAAGTCTGCCAGGTAGAGGGCGAACAGAGAGGACAGCCTTCTACTGGAATGTTTACTTAGATTTCCGTATCACAGAGGAGGAGGTTGCACGCAAGGGGTAGCAGCGTGGTCTTCTCTCAACGAGGGTCTCCTCAGTGACCTGTGGAATGCGTCCCAAGCAGTGTCTGGCGTAAGGCCCTCCCGCAGCAGTTCCTGACACTTGACTACAAAGACATCTTCAGGGCACTTCGAATACTCACCGGGACGAGGCAGCTCCGTGCTTCCTCTACCATCACGGTCAGTATACGATGCCCTCTCGCAGGACTACAAACCTATGGAGAAAACAAGCCCAGCACGAGAGGCTTTCTTCAGGGTGCTTGAATGCGCAAGTCTCAGGACTGCCAGTAAGCATTTAGCCTGAGAAACCCAGCAAAGGGTCGGTTTCTCCCCGCAGATCGCAGAGGTATGCTGCCCATGGTTAGTTCAGGTGGACAGACCTCCGGCCCCGAGCAGAGCTCTGTGCTCATGAACGGATGACCAGCTTGTAAGGAGCCCCGAAAGCAACTGCCCCCACATACAGCTCACGTCCTATTCACGGCGCACGCATCTCTTGGACGTCAAGCGCATTCACAGAGGACACGCCGCACACCTAGGTTTTTGCCATCCCGCTCTGCGTGAGGGAGCAGAAAGCAACCGAAAGGCTTAGGTCGTGAAGTTAGAGCTTGTGTACCCCGGAGAAGTTTCCGTTGCAGGTCTAAGTTCACCTTCACTAGCCCTAAAGAGCAGCGTACCTGACAGAGGCTCCCGGTGCTGCCTGCTTCAGGCCCTTCGAGCAGAACGCCCAGCCGTCCTGCTTCCAACGCTGTGCCGAAAGCAACTCGCTCTGCTTCCTCCCCTGAGGCTGGGCTGAAGACCTCTTCACACTCTCCCTGTGTCGGGGAGTACAAGTATATATAAGCAGCTCACCTTGCCACAGCAGTGTGTAGCTGTCAATCTGGATTTGTCTGAGCAGCAAGTCACTGGGGCTGAAACAGCCTCGGAGCCTCCTCTGCAGGACCGCACCTCCGAGGCTATAGGGCCCAACCGCAGCAAGCCTGCGGAGAGGCTTCACACACACCTCTTGCCGGCCGTGTTGCTTGGGGCCTGAAGGCCAGTGCGTGCACCTGGTTCTCAGAGCTTGGGCTCTGAATCACGGGAGGCCGACTTATATAGGGCACCACCGCCCCGACCCACGCTCCGCACAGCCCCACATCCACGGTCTACCTGCACCTCTCGGAGGCAGCCGGGCAGGAGCAGAGATAAAGCGCCTTTTCGCACTGCCACGCGGAATTCATGGTATGCAAGCGTTTCTCTCGTCAGCCAGGCAGCCTCACCGAGGCCTTACGGCTCAGTGGCTACACAAGCGAGCAGCTGACGCTCAGCAGGAGGGAGCCGTACACTGCAGACTTCATTCGAGGCGCTTAGAGGGCAGGCGCACAGCACAGCACAGGCACGGAAAACACTAGGCAAGCTCAGTCTCCGCATCCACTCCGACACCTTGAATGATTCCTGTAATGAGGCGTCCTGCACTGCTCTCTTTCTCCCACGTTACCTGAATCCAGTGTCGACTTGCCTCTGCTCTCTCATTTCACAGCATCTTCTTCTACACCTTCCCGTGTGCCTAGTGCCAAATTCGTCCTAGTCGAAGTCTGCCAGGTAGAGGGCGAACAGAGAGGACAGCCTTCTACTGGAATGTTTACTTAGATCTCCGTATCACAGAGGAGGAGTTTGCACGCAAGGGGTAGCAGCGTGGTCCTCTCTCAACGAGGGTCTCCTCAGTGACCAATGGAATGCATCCCAAGCAGTGTCTGGCGTAAGGCCCTCCCGCAGCAGTTCCTGAGTCTTGACTGCAAAGGCATATTCAGGGCACTTCGATTACTCACCGGGACGAGGCACCTCCGTGCGTCCTCTTCCATCACCCTCAGTATACGATGCCCTCCCGCAGGACTACAAACCTATGGAGAAAACAAGCCCAGCACGAGAGGCTTTCTTCAGTGTGCCTGAATGCGCAAGTCTCAGGACTGCCCGTAAGTATTTAGCCTGAGAATTCCAGCAAAGCTTGGGTTTCTCCCCGCACATCGCAGAGGTATGCTGCCCATGGTTAGTTCAGGTGGACAGACCTCCGGCCCCGAGCAGAGCTCTGTGCTCATGAACGGATGATCAGCTTGTAAGGAGCCCCGAAAGCATCTGCCCCCACATACAGCTGCACGTCCTATTCACCGCGCACGCATCTCTTGGACGTCAAGCGCATTCACAGAGGACACCCCGCACACCTAGGTTTTTGCCATCCCGCTCTGCGTGAGGGAGCAGAAAGCAACCGAAAGGCTTAGGTCGTGAAGTTAGAGCTTGTGTACCGCGGAGCAGTTTCCGTTGCAGGTCTGAGTTCACCTTCACTAGCCCTAAAGAGCAGCGTACCTGACAGAGGCTCCCGGTGCTGCCTGCTTCAGGCCCGTCGAGCAGAACGCCCAGCCGTCCTGCTTCCAACGCTGTGCCAAAAGCAACTCGCTCTGCTTCCTCCCCTGAGGCTGGGCGGATGACCTCTTCACAGTATCCCTGTGTCCGGGAGTACAAGTATATATAAGAAGCTCACCTTGCCACAGCAGTGTTTAGCTGTCAATCTGGATTAGTCTGTGCAGAAAGTCACTGGGACTGAGACAGCCTCGGAGACTCCTCTGCAGGACCGCACCTCCGAGGCTTTAGGGCCCAACCGCAACAAGCCTGCGGAGAGGCTTCACACACACCTCTTGCCGGCCGTGTTGCTTGGAGCCTGAAGGCCAGTGCGTTCACCTGGTTCTCAGAGCTTGGGCTCTGAGGCACGGGAGGCCCACTTATATAGGGCACCACCGCCCCGCCCCACGCTCCGCCCCGCCCCACATCCACGGACTACCTGCACCTCTCGGAGGCAGCCGGGCAGGAGCAGAGAGAAAGCGCCGTTTCACACTGCCATGCGGAATTCATGGTATGCAAGCGTTTCTCTCGTCAGCCAGGCTGCCTCACCGAGGCCTTACGGCTCAGTGGCTACACAAGCGAGCAGCTGACGCTCAGCAGGAGGGAGCCGTACACTGCAGACTTCATTCGAGGCGCTTAGAGGGCAGACGCACAGCACAGGCACGGAAAACACTTGGCAAGCACAGTCTCTGCAGCCACTCCAACACCTTGAATGATTTCTGTAATGAGGCGTCCTGCACTGCTCTCTTTCTCCCACGTTACCTGAATCCAGTGCCGACTTGCCTCTGCTGCTCTCATTTCACAGCATCTTCTACACCTTCCCGTGTGCCTAGTGCCAAATTCGTCCTAGTCGAAGTCTGCCAGGTAGAGGGCGAACAGAGAGGACAGCCTTCTACTGGAATGTTTACTTAGATTTCCGTATCACAGAGGAGGAGGTTGCACGCAAGGGGTAGCAGCGTGGTCTTCTCTCAACGAGGGTCTCCTCAGTGACCTGTGGAATGCGTCCCAAGCAGTGTCTGGCGTAAGGCCCTCCCGCAGCAGTTCCTGACACTTGACTACAAAGACATCTTCAGGGCACTTCGAATACTCACCGGGACGAGGCAGCTCCGTGCTTCCTCTACCATCACGGTCAGTATACGATGCCCTCTCGCAGGACTACAAACCTATGGAGAAAACAAGCCCAGCACGAGAGGCTTTCTTCAGGGTGCTTGAATGCGCAAGTCTCAGGACTGCCAGTAAGCATTTAGCCTGAGAAACCCAGCAAAGGGTCGGTTTCTCCCCGCAGATCGCAGAGGTATGCTGCCCATGGTTAGTTCAGGTGGACAGACCTCCGGCCCCGAGCAGAGCTCTGTGCTCATGAACGGATGACCAGCTTGTAAGGAGCCCCGAAAGCAACTGCCCCCACATACAGCTCACGTCCTATTCACGGCGCACGCATCTCTTGGACGTCAAGCGCATTCACAGAGGACACGCCGCACACCTAGGTTTTTGCCATCCCGCTCTGCGTGAGGGAGCAGAAAGCAACCGAAAGGCTTAGGTCGTGAAGTTAGAGCTTGTGTACCCCGGAGAAGTTTCCGTTGCAGGTCTAAGTTCACCTTCACTAGCCCTAAAGAGCAGCGTACCTGACAGAGGCTCCCGGTGCTGCCTGCTTCAGGCCCTTCGAGCAGAACGCCCAGCCGTCCTGCTTCCAACGCTGTGCCGAAAGCAACTCGCTCTGCTTCCTCCCCTGAGGCTGGGCTGAAGACCTCTTCACACTCTCCCTGTGTCGGGGAGTACAAGTATATATAAGCAGCTCACCTTGCCACAGCAGTGTGTAGCTGTCAATCTGGATTTGTCTGAGCAGCAAGTCACTGGGGCTGAAACAGCCTCGGAGCCTCCTCTGCAGGACCGCACCTCCGAGGCTATAGGGCCCAACCGCAGCAAGCCTGCGGAGAGGCTTCACACACACCTCTTGCCGGCCGTGTTGCTTGGGGCCTGAAGGCCAGTGCGTGCACCTGGTTCTCAGAGCTTGGGCTCTGAATCACGGGAGGCCGACTTATATAGGGCACCACCGCCCCGACCCACGCTCCGCACAGCCCCACATCCACGGTCTACCTGCACCTCTCGGAGGCAGCCGGGCAGGAGCAGAGATAAAGCGCCTTTTCGCACTGCCACGCGGAATTCATGGTATACAAGCGTTTCTCTCGTCAGCCAGGCAGCCTCACCGAGGCCTTACGGCTCAGTGGCTACACAAGCGAGCAGCTGACGCTCAGCAGGAGGGAGCCGTACACTGCAGACTTCATTCGAGGCGCTTAGAGGGCAGACGCACAGCACAGCACAGGCACGGAAAACACTAGGCAAGCTCAGTCTCCGCATCCACTCCGACACCTTGAATGATTCCTGTAATGAGGCGTCCTGCACTGCTCTCTTTCTCCCACGTTACCTGAATCCAGTGTCGACTTGCCTCTGCTCTCTCATTTCACAGCATCTTCTTCTACACCTTCCCATGTGCCTAGTGCCAAATTCGTCCTAGTCGAAGTCTGCCAGGTAGAGGGCGAACAGAGAGGACAGCCTTCTACTGGAATGTTTACTTAGATCTCCGTATCACAGAGGAGGAGTTTGCACGCAAGGGGTAGCAGCGTGGTCCTCTCTCAACGAGGGTCTCCTCAGTGACCAATGGAATGCATCCCAAGCAGTGTCTGGCGTAAGGCCCTCCCGCAGCAGTTCCTGAGTCTTGACTGCAAAGGCATATTCAGGGCACTTCGATTACTCACCGGGACGAGGCACCTCCGTGCGTCCTCTTCCATCACCCTCAGTATACGATGCCCTCCCGCAGGACTACAAACCTATGGAGAAAACAAGCCCAGCACGAGAGGCTTTCTTCAGTGTGCCTGAATGCGCAAGTCTCAGGACTGCCCGTAAGTATTTAGCCTGAGAATTCCAGCAAAGCTTGGGTTTCTCCCCGCACATCGCAGAGGTATGCTGCCCATGGTTAGTTCAGGTGGACAGACCTCCGGCCCCGAGCAGAGCTCTGTGCTCATGAACGGATGATCAGCTTGTAAGGAGCCCCGAAAGCATCTGCCCCCACATACAGCTGCACGTCCTATTCACCGCGCACGCATCTCTTGGACGTCAAGCGCATTCACAGAGGACACCCCGCACACCTAGGTTTTTGCCATCCCGCTCTGCGTGAGGGAGCAGAAAGCAACCGAAAGGCTTAGGTCGTGAAGTTAGAGCTTGTGTACCGCGGAGCAGTTTCCGTTGCAGGTCTGAGTTCACCTTCACTAGCCCTAAAGAGCAGCGTACCTGACAGAGGCTCCCGGTGCTGCCTGCTTCAGGCCCGTCGAGCAGAACGCCCAGCCGTCCTGCTTCCAACGCTGTGCCAAAAGCAACTCGCTCTGCTTCCTCCCCTGAGGCTGGGCGGATGACCTCTTCACAGTATCCCTGTGTCCGGGAGTACAAGTATATATAAGAAGCTCACCTTGCCACAGCAGTGTTTAGCTGTCAATCTGGATTAGTCTGTGCAGAAAGTCACTGGGACTGAGACAGCCTCGGAGACTCCTCTGCAGGACCGCACCTCCGAGGCTTTAGGGCCCAACCGCAACAAGCCTGCGGAGAGGCTTCACACACACCTCTTGCCGGCCGTGTTGCTTGGAGCCTGAAGGCCAGTGCGTTCACCTGGTTCTCAGAGCTTGGGCTCTGAGGCACGGGAGGCCCACTTATATAGGGCACCACCGCCCCGCCCCACGCTCCGCCCCGCCCCACATCCACGGACTACCTGCACCTCTCGGAGGCAGCCGGGCAGGAGCAGAGAGAAAGCGCCGTTTCACACTGCCATGCGGAATTCATGGTATGCAAGCGTTTCTCTCGTCAGCCAGGCTGCCTCACCGAGGCCTTACGGCTCAGTGGCTACACAAGCAAGCAGCTGACGCTCAGCAGGAGGGAGCCGTACACTGCAGACTTCATTCGAGGCGCTTAGAGGGCAGACGCACAGCACAGGCACGGAAAACACTTGGCAAGCACAGTCTCTGCAGCCACTCCAACACCTTGAATGATTTCTGTAATGAGGCGTCCTGCACTGCTCTCTTTCTCCCACGTTACCTGAATCCAGTGCCGACTTGCCTCTGCTGCTCTCATTTCACAGCATCTTCTACACCTTCCCGTGTGCCTAGTGCCAAATTCGTCCTAGTCGAAGTCTGCCAGGTAGAGGGCGAACAGAGAGGACAGCCTTCTACTGGAATGTTTACTTAGATTTCCGTATCACAGAGGAGGAGGTTGCACGCAAGGGGTAGCAGCGTGGTCTTCTCTCAACGAGGGTCTCCTCAGTGACCTGTGGAATGCGTCCCAAGCAGTGTCTGGCGTAAGGCCCTCCCGCAGCAGTTCCTGACACTTGACTACAAAGACATCTTCAGGGCACTTCGAATACTCACCGGGACGAGGCAGCTCCGTGCTTCCTCTACCATCACGGTCAGTATACGATGCCCTCTCGCAGGACTACAAACCTATGGAGAAAACAAGCCCAGCACGAGAGGCTTTCTTCAGGGTGCTTGAATGCGCAAGTCTCAGGACTGCCAGTAAGCATTTAGCCTGAGAAACCCAGCAAAGGGTCGGTTTCTCCCCGCAGATCGCAGAGGTATGCTGCCCATGGTTAGTTCAGGTGGACAGACCTCCGGCCCCGAGCAGAGCTCTGTGCTCATGAACGGATGACCAGCTTGTAAGGAGCCCCGAAAGCAACTGCCCCCACATACAGCTCACGTCCTATTCACGGCGCACGCATCTCTTGGACGTCAAGCGCATTCACAGAGGACACGCCGCACACCTAGGTTTTTGCCATCCCGCTCTGCGTGAGGGAGCAGAAAGCAACCGAAAGGCTTAGGTCGTGAAGTTAGAGCATGTGTACCCCGGAGAAGTTTCCGTTGCAGGTCTAAGTTCACCTTCACTAGCCCTAAAGAGCAGCGTACCTGACAGAGGCTCCCGGTGCTGCCTGCTTCAGGCCCTTCGAGCAGAACGCCCAGCCGTCCTGCTTCCAACGCTGTGCCGAAAGCAACTCGCTCTGCTTCCTCCCCTGAGGCTGGGCTGAAGACCTCTTCACACTCTCCCTGTGTCGGGGAGTACAAGTATATATAAGCAGCTCACCTTGCCACAGCAGTGTGTAGCTGTCAATCTGGATTTGTCTGAGCAGCAAGTCACTGGGGCTGAAACAGCCTCGGAGCCTCCTCTGCAGGACCGCACCTCCGAGGCTATAGGGCCCAACCGCAGCAAGCCTGCGGAGAGGCTTCACACACACCTCTTGCCGGCCGTGTTGCTTGGGGCCTGAAGGCCAGTGCGTGCACCTGGTTCTCAGAGCTTGGGCTCTGAATCACGGGAGGCCGACTTATATAGGGCACCACCGCCCCGACCCACGCTCCGCACAGCCCCACATCCACGGTCTACCTGCACCTCTCGGAGGCAGCCGGGCAGGAGCAGAGATAAAGCGCCTTTTCGCACTGCCACGCGGAATTCATGGTATGCAAGCGTTTCTCTCGTCAGCCAGGCAGCCTCACCGAGGCCTTACGGCTCAGTGGCTACACAAGCGAGCAGCTGACGCTCAGCAGGAGGGAGCCGTACACTGCAGACTTCATTCGAGGCGCTTAGAGGGCAGACGCACAGCACAGCACAGGCATGGAAAACACTAGGCAAGCTCAGTCTCCGCATCCACTCCGACACCTTGAATGATTCCTGTAATGAGGCGTCCTGCACTGCTCTCTTTCTCCCACGTTACCTGAATCCAGTGTCGACTTGCCTCTGCTCTCTCATTTCACAGCATCTTCTTCTACACCTTCCCGTGTGCCTAGTGCCAAATTCGTCCTAGTCGAAGTCTGCCAGGTAGAGGGCGAACAGAGAGGACAGCCTTCTACTGGAATGTTTACTTAGATCTCCGTATCACAGAGGAGGAGTTTGCACGCAAGGGGTAGCAGCGTGGTCCTCTCTCAACGAGGGTCTCCTCAGTGACCAATGGAATGCATCCCAAGCAGTGTCTGGCGTAAGGCCCTCCCGCAGCAGTTCCTGAGTCTTGACTGCAAAGGCATATTCAGGGCACTTCGATTACTCACCGGGACGAGGCACCTCCGTGCGTCCTCTTCCATCACCCTCAGTATACGATGCCCTCCCGCAGGACTACAAACCTATGGAGAAAACAAGCCCAGCACGAGAGGCTTTCTTCAGTGTGCCTGAATGCGCAAGTCTCAGGACTGCCCGTAAGTATTTAGCCTGAGAATTCCAGCAAAGCTTGGGTTTCTCCCCGCACATCGCAGAGGTATGCTGCCCATGGTTAGTTCAGGTGGACAGACCTCCGGCCCCGAGCAGAGCTCTGTGCTCATGAACGGATGATCAGCTTGTAAGGAGCCCCGAAAGCATCTGCCCCCACATACAGCTGCACGTCCTATTCACCGCGCACGCATCTCTTGGACGTCAAGCGCATTCACAGAGGACACCCCGCACACCTAGGTTTTTGCCATCCCGCTCTGCGTGAGGGAGCAGAAAGCAACCGAAAGGCTTAGGTCGTGAAGTTAGAGCTTGTGTACCGCGGAGCAGTTTCCGTTGCAGGTCTGAGTTCACCTTCACTAGCCCTAAAGAGCAGCGTACCTGACAGAGGCTCCCGGTGCTGCCTGCTTCAGGCCCGTCGAGCAGAACGCCCAGCCGTCCTGCTTCCAACGCTGTGCCAAAAGCAACTCGCTCTGCTTCCTCCCCTGAGGCTGGGCGGATGACCTCTTCACAGTATCCCTGTGTCCGGGAGTACAAGTATATATAAGAAGCTCACCTTGCCACAGCAGTGTTTAGCTGTCAATCTGGATTAGTCTGTGCAGAAAGTCACTGGGACTGAGACAGCCTCGGAGACTCCTCTGCAGGACCGCACCTCCGAGGCTTTAGGGCCCAACCGCAACAAGCCTGCGGAGAGGCTTCACACACACCTCTTGCCGGCCGTGTTGCTTGGAGCCTGAAGGCCAGTGCGTTCACCTGGTTCTCAGAGCTTGGGCTCTGAGGCACGGGAGGCCCACTTATATAGGGCACCACCGCCCCGCCCCACGCTCCGCCCCGCCCCACATCCACGGACTACCTGCACCTCTCGGAGGCAGCCGGGCAGGAGCAGAGAGAAAGCGCCGTTTCACACTGCCATGCGGAATTCATGGTATGCAAGCGTTTCTCTCGTCAGCCAGGCTGCCTCACCGAGGCCTTACGGCTCAGTGGCTACACAAGCGAGCAGCTGACGCTCAGCAGGAGGGAGCCGTACACTGCAGACTTCATTCGAGGCGCTTAGAGGGCAGACGCACAGCACAGGCACGGAAAACACTTGGCAAGCACAGTCTCTGCAGCCACTCCAACACCTTGAATGATTTCTGTAATGAGGCGTCCTGCACTGCTCTCTTTCTCCCACGTTACCTGAATCCAGTGCCGACTTGCCTCTGCTGCTCTCATTTCACAGCATCTTCTCCACCTTCCCGTGTGCCTAGTGCCAAATTCGTCCGAGTCGAAGTCTGCCAGGTAGAGGGCGAACAGAGAGGACAGCCTTCTACTGGAATGTTTACTTAGATTTCCGTATCACAGAGGAGGAGGTTGCACGCAAGGGGTAGCAGCGTGGTCTTCTCTCAACGAGGGTCTCCTCAGTGACCTGTGGAATGCGTCCCAAGCAGTGTCTGGCGTAAGGCCCTCCCGCAGCAGTTCCTGACACTTGACTACAAAGACATCTTCAGGGCACTTCGAATACTCACCGGGACGAGGCAGCTCCGTGCTTCCTCTACCATCACGGTCAGTATACGATGCCCTCTCGCAGGACTACAAACCTATGGAGAAAACAAGCCCAGCACGAGAGGCTTTCTTCAGGGTGCTTGAATGCGCAAGTCTCAGGACTGCCAGTAAGCATTTAGCCTGAGAAACCCAGCAAAGGGTCGGTTTCTCCCCGCAGATCGCAGAGGTATGCTGCCCATGGTTAGTTCAGGTGGACAGACCTCCGGCCCCGAGCAGAGCTCTGTGCTCATGAACGGATGACCAGCTTGTAAGGAGCCCCGAAAGCAACTGCCCCCACATACAGCTCACGTCCTATTCACGGCGCACGCATCTCTTGGACGTCAAGCGCATTCACAGAGGACACGCCGCACACCTAGGTTTTTGCCATCCCGCTCTGCGTGAGGGAGCAGAAAGCAACCGAAAGGCTTAGGTCGTGAAGTTAGAGCTTGTGTACCCCGGAGAAGTTTCCGTTGCAGGTCTAAGTTCACCTTCACTAGCCCTAAAGAGCAGCGTACCTGACAGAGGCTCCCGGTGCTGCCTGCTTCAGGCCCTTCGAGCAGAACGCCCAGCCGTCCTGCTTCCAACGCTGTGCCGAAAGCAACTCGCTCTGCTTCCTCCCCTGAGGCTGGGCTGAAGACCTCTTCACACTCTCCCTGTGTCGGGGAGTACAAGTATATATAAGCAGCTCACCTTGCCACAGCAGTGTGTAGCTGTCAATCTGGATTTGTCTGAGCAGCAAGTCACTGGGGCTGAAACAGCCTCGGAGCCTCCTCTGCAGGACCGAACCTCCGAGGCTATAGGGCCCAACCGCAGCAAGCCTGCGGAGAGGCTTCACACACACCTCTTGCCGGCCGTGTTGCTTGGGGCCTGAAGGCCAGTGCGTGCACCTGGTTCTCAGAGCTTGGGCTCTGAATCACGGGAGGCCGACTTATATAGGGCACCACCGCCCCGACCCACGCTCCGCACAGCCCCACATCCACGGTCTACCTGCACCTCTCGGAGGCAGCCGGGCAGGAGCAGAGATAAAGCGCCTTTTCGCACTGCCACGCGGAATTCATGGTATGCAAGCGTTTCTCTCGTCAGCCAGGCAGCCTCACCGAGGCCTTACGGCTCAGTGGCTACACAAGCGAGCAGCTGACGCTCAGCAGGAGGGAGCCGTACACTGCAGACTTCATTCGAGGCGCTTAGAGGGCAGACGCACAGCACAGCACAGGCACGGAAAACACTAGGCAAGCTCAGTCTCCGCATCCACTCCGACACCTTGAATGATTCCTGTAATGAGGCGTCCTGCACTGCTCTCTTTCTCCCACGTTACCTGAATCCAGTGTCGACTTGCCTCTGCTCTCTCATTTCACAGCATCTTCTTCTACACCTTCCCGTGTGCCTAGTGCCAAATTCGTCCTAGTCGAAGTCTGCCAGGTAGAGGGCGAACAGAGAGGACAGCCTTCTACTGGAATGTTTACTTAGATCTCCGTATCACAGAGGAGGAGTTTGCACGCAAGGGGTAGCAGCGTGGTCCTCTCTCAACGAGGGTCTCCTCAGTGACCAATGGAATGCGTCCCAAGCAGTGTCTGGCGTAAGGCCCTCCCGCAGCAGTTCCTGAGTCTTGACTGCAAAGGCATATTCAGGGCACTTCGATTACTCACCGGGACGAGGCACCTCCGTGCGTCCTCTTCCATCACCCTCAGTATACGATGCCCTCCCGCAGGACTACAAACCTATGGAGAAAACAAGCCCAGCACGAGAGGCTTTCTTCAGTGTGCCTGAATGCGCAAGTCTCAGGACTGCCCGTAAGTATTTAGCCTGAGAATTCCAGCAAAGCTTGGGTTTCTCCCCGCACATCGCAGAGGTATGCTGCCCATGGTTAGTTCAGGTGGACAGACCTCCGGCCCCGAGCAGAGCTCTGTGCTCATGAACGGATGATCAGCTTGTAAGGAGCCCCGAAAGCATCTGCCCCCACATACAGCTGCACGTCCTATTCACCGCGCACGCATCTCTTGGACGTCAAGCGCATTCACAGAGGACACCCCGCACACCTAGGTTTTTGCCATCCCGCTCTGCGTGAGGGAGCAGAAAGCAACCGAAAGGCTTAGGTCGTGAAGTTAGAGCTTGTGTACCGCGGAGCAGTTTCCGTTGCAGGTCTGAGTTCACCTTCACTAGCCCTAAAGAGCAGCGTACCTGACAGAGGCTCCCGGTGCTGCCTGCTTCAGGCCCGTCGAGCAGAACGCCCAGCCGTCCTGCTTCCAACGCTGTGCCAAAAGCAACTCGCTCTGCTTCCTCCCCTGAGGCTGGGCGGATGACCTCTTCACAGTATCCCTGTGTCCGGGAGTACAAGTATATATAAGAAGCTCACCTTGCCACAGCAGTGTTTAGCTGTCAATCTGGATTAGTCTGTGCAGAAAGTCACTGGGACTGAGACAGCCTCGGAGACTCCTCTGCAGGACCGCACCTCCGAGGCTTTAGGGCCCAACCGCAACAAGCCTGCGGAGAGGCTTCACACACACCTCTTGCCGGCCGTGTTGCTTGGAGCCTGAAGGCCAGTGCGTTCACCTGGTTCTCAGAGCTTGGGCTCTGAGGCACGGGAGGCCCACTTATATAGGGCACCACGGCCCGCCCCACGCTCCGCCCCGCCCCACATCCACGGACTACCTGCACCTCTCGGAGGCAGCCGGGCAGGAGCAGAGAGAAAGCGCCGTTTCACACTGCCATGCGGAATTCATGGTATGCAAGCGTTTCTCTCGTCAGCCAGGCTGCCTCACCGAGGCCTTACGGCTCAGTGGCTACACAAGCGAGCAGCTGACGCTCAGCAGGAGGGAGCCGTACACTGCAGACTTCATTCGAGGCGCTTAGAGGGCAGACGCACAGCACAGGCACGGAAAACACTTGGCAAGCACAGTCTCTGCAGCCACTCCAACACCTTGAATGATTTCTGTAATGAGGCGTCCTGCACTGCTCTCTTTCTCCCACGTTACCTGAATCCAGTGCCGACTTGCCTCTGCTGCTCTCATTTCACAGCATCTTCTACACCTTCCCGTGTGCCTAGTGCCAAATTCGTCCTAGTCGAAGTCTGCCAGGTAGAGGGCGAACAGAGAGGACAGCCTTCTACTGGAATGTTTACTTAGATTTCCGTATCACAGAGGAGGAGGTTGCACGCAAGGGGTAGCAGCGTGGTCTTCTCTCAACGAGGGTCTCCTCAGTGACCTGTGGAATGCGTCCCAAGCAGTGTCTGGCGTAAGGCCCTCCCGCAGCAGTTCCTGACACTTGACTACAAAGACATCTTCAGGGCACTTCGAATACTCACCGGGACGAGGCAGCTCCGTGCTTCCTCTACCATCACGGTCAGTATACGATGCCCTCTCGCAGGACTACAAACCTATGGAGAAAACAAGCCCAGCACGAGAGGCTTTCTTCAGGGTGCTTGAATGCGCAAGTCTCAGGACTGCCAGTAAGCATTTAGCCTGAGAAACCCAGCAAAGGGTCGGTTTCTCCCCGCAGATCGCAGAGGTATGCTGCCCATGGTTAGTTCAGGTGGACAGACCTCCGGCCCCGAGCAGAGCTCTGTGCTCATGAACGGATGACCAGCTTGTAAGGAGCCCCGAAAGCAACTGCCCCCACATACAGCTCACGTCCTATTCACGGCGCACGCATCTCTTGGACGTCAAGCGCATTCACAGAGGACACGCCGCACACCTAGGTTTTTGCCATCCCGCTCTGCGTGAGGGAGCAGAAAGCAACCGAAAGGCTTAGGTCGTGAAGTTAGAGCTTGTGTACCCCGGAGAAGTTTCCGTTGCAGGTCTAAGTTCACCTTCACTAGCCCTAAAGAGCAGCGTACCTGACAGAGGCTCCCGGTGCTGCCTGCTTCAGGCCCTTCGAGCAGAACGCCCAGCCGTCCTGCTTCCAACGCTGTGCCGAAAGCAACTCGCTCTGCTTCCTCCCCTGAGGCTGGGCTGAAGACCTCTTCACACTCTCCCTGTGTCGGGGAGTACAAGTATATATAAGCAGCTCACCTTGCCACAGCAGTGTGTAGCTGTCAATCTGGATTTGTCTGAGCAGCAAGTCACTGGGGCTGAAACAGCCTCGGAGCCTCCTCTGCAGGACCGCACCTCCGAGGCTATAGGGCCCAACCGCAGCAAGCCTGCGGAGAGGCTTCACACACACCTCTTGCCGGCCGTGTTGCTTGGGGCCTGAAGGCCAGTGCGTGCACCTGGTTCTCAGAGCTTGGGCTCTGAATCACGGGAGGCCGACTTATATAGGGCACCACCGCCCCGACCCACGCTCCGCACAGCCCCACATCCACGGTCTACCTGCACCTCTCGGAGGCAGCCGGGCAGGAGCAGAGATAAAGCGCCTTTTCGCACTGCCACGCGGAATTCATGGTATGCAAGCGTTTCTCTCGTCAGCCAGGCAGCCTCACCGAGGCCTTACGGCTCAGTGGCTACACAAGCGAGCAGCTGACGCTCAGCAGGAGGGAGCCGTACACTGCAGACTTCATTCGAGGCGCTTAGAGGGCAGACGCACAGCACAGCACAGGCACGGAAAACACTAGGCAAGCTCAGTCTCCGCATCCACTCCGACACCTTGAATGATTCCTGTAATGAGGCGTCCTGCACTGCTCTCTTTCTCCCACGTTACCTGAATCCAGTGTCGACTTGCCTCTGCTCTCTCATTTCACAGCATCTTCTTCTACACCTTCCCGTGTGCCTAGTGCCAAATTCGTCCTAGTCGAAGTCTGCCAGGTAGAGGGCGAACAGAGAGGACAGCCTTCTACTGGAATGTTTACTTAGATCTCCGTATCACAGAGGAGGAGTTTGCACGCAAGGGGTAGCAGCGTGGTCCTCTCTCAACGAGGGTCTCCTCAGTGACCAATGGAATGCATCCCAAGCAGTGTCTGGCGTAAGGCCCTCCCGCAGCAGTTCCTGAGTCTTGACTGCAAAGGCATATTCAGGGCACTTCGATTACTCACCGGGACGAGGCACCTCCGTGCGTCCTCTTCCATCACCCTCAGTATACGATGCCCTCCCGCAGGACTACAAACCTATGGAGAAAACAAGCCCAGCACGAGAGGCTTTCTTCAGTGTGCCTGAATGCGCAAGTCTCAGGACTGCCCGTAAGTATTTAGCCTGAGAATTCCAGCAAAGCTTGGGTTTCTCCCCGCACATCGCAGAGGTATGCTGCCCATGGTTAGTTCAGGTGGACAGACCTCCGGCCCCGAGCAGAGCTCTGTGCTCATGAACGGATGACCAGCTTGTAAGGAGCCCCGAAAGCATCTGCCCCCACATACAGCTGCACGTCCTATTCACCGCGCACGCATCTCTTGGACGTCAAGCGCATTCACAGAGGACACCCCGCACACCTAGGTTTTTGCCATCCCGCTCTGCGTGAGGGAGCAGAAAGCAACCGAAAGGCTTAGGTCGTGAAGTTAGAGCTTGTGTACCGCGGAGCAGTTTCCGTTGCAGGTCTGAGTTCACCTTCACTAGCCCTAAAGAGCAGCGTACCTGACAGAGGCTCCCGGTGCTGCCTGCTTCAGGCCCGTCGAGCAGAACGCCCAGCCGTCCTGCTTCCAACGCTGTGCCAAAAGCAACTCGCTCTGCTTGCTCCCCTGAGGCTGGGCGGATGACCTCTTCACAGTATCCCTGTGTCCGGGAGTACAAGTATATATAAGAAGCTCACCTTGCCACAGCAGTGTTTAGCTGTCAATCTGGATTAGTCTGTGCAGAAAGTCACTGGGACTGAGACAGCCTCGGAGACTCCTCTGCAGGACCGCACCTCCGAGGCTTTAGGGCCCAACCGCAACAAGCCTGCGGAGAGGCTTCACACACACCTCTTGCCGGCCGTGTTGCTTGGAGCCTGAAGGCCAGTGCGTTCACCTGGTTCTCAGAGCTTGGGCTCTGAGGCACGGGAGGCCCACTTATATAGGGCACCACCGCCCCGCCCCACGCTCCGCCCCGCCCCACATCCACGGACTACCTGCACCTCTCGGAGGCAGCCGGGCAGGAGCAGAGAGAAAGCGCCGTTTCACACTGCCATGCGGAATTCATGGTATGCAAGCGTTTCTCTCGTCAGCCAGGCTGCCTCACCGAGGCCTTACGGCTCAGTGGCTACACAAGCGAGCAGCTGACGCTCAGCAGGAGGGAGCCGTACACTGCAGACTTCATTCGAGGCGCTTAGAGGGCAGACGCACAGCACAGGCACGGAAAACACTTGGCAAGCACAGTCTCTGCAGCCACTCCAACACCTTGAATGATTTCTGTAATGAGGCGTCCTGCACTGCTCTCTTTCTCCCACGTTACCTGAATCCAGTGCCGACTTGCCTCTGCTGCTCTCATTTCACAGCATCTTCTCCACCTTCCCGTGTGCCTAGTGCCAAATTCGTCCGAGTCGAAGTCTGCCAGGTAGAGGGCGAACAGAGAGGACAGCCTTCTACTGGAATGTTTACTTAGATTTCCGTATCACAGAGGAGGAGGTTGCACGCAAGGGGTAGCAGCGTGGTCTTCTCTCAACGAGGGTCTCCTCAGTGACCTGTGGAATGCGTCCCAAGCAGTGTCTGGCGTAAGGCCCTCCCGCAGCAGTTCCTGACACTTGACTACAAAGACATCTTCAGGGCACTTCGAATACTCACCGGGACGAGGCAGCTCCGTGCTTCCTCTACCATCACGGTCAGTATACGATGCCCTCTCGCAGGACTACAAACCTATGGAGAAAACAAGCCCAGCACGAGAGGCTTTCTTCAGGGTGCTTGAATGCGCAAGTCTCAGGACTGCCAGTAAGCATTTAGCCTGAGAAACCCAGCAAAGGGTCGGTTTCTCCCCGCAGATCGCAGAGGTATGCTGCCCATGGTTAGTTCAGGTGGACAGACCTCCGGCCCCGAGCAGAGCTCTGTGCTCATGAACGGATGACCAGCTTGTAAGGAGCCCCGAAAGCAACTGCCCCCACAAACAGCTCACGTCCTATTCACGGCGCACGCATCTCTTGGACGTCAAGCGCATTCACAGAGGACACGCCGCACACCTAGGTTTTTGCCATCCCGCTCTGCGTGAGGGAGCAGAAAGCAACCGAAAGGCTTAGGTCGTGAAGTTAGAGCTTGTGTACCCCGGAGAAGTTTCCGTTGCAGGTCTAAGTTCACCTTCACTAGCCCTAAAGGGCAGCGTACCTGACAGAGGCTCCCGGTGCTGCCTGCTTCAGGCCCTTCGAGCAGAACGCCCAGCCGTCCTGCTTCCAACGCTGTGCCGAAAGCAACTCGCTCTGCTTCCTCCCCTGAGGCTGGGCTGAAGACCTCTTCACACTCTCCCTGTGTCGGGGAGTACAAGTATATATAAGCAGCTCACCTTGCCACAGCAGTGTGTAGCTGTCAATCTGGATTTGTCTGAGCAGCAAGTCACTGGGGCTGAAACAGCCTCGGAGCCTCCTCTGCAGGACCGCACCTCCGAGGCTATAGGGCCCAACCGCAGCAAGCCTGCGGAGAGGCTTCACACACACCTCTTGCCGGCCGTGTTGCTTGGGGCCTGAAGGCCAGTGCGTGCACCTGGTTCTCAGAGCTTGGGCTCTGAATCACGGGAGGCCGACTTATATAGGGCACCACCGCCCCGACCCACGCTCCGCACAGCCCCACATCCACGGTCTACCTGCACCTCTCGGAGGCAGCCGGGCAGGAGCAGAGATAAAGCGCCTTTTCGCACTGCCACGCGGAATTCATGGTATGCAAGCGTTTCTCTCGTCAGCCAGGCAGCCTCACCGAGGCCTTACGGCTCAGTGGCTACACAAGCGAGCAGCTGACGCTCAGCAGGAGGGAGCCGTACACTGCAGACTTCATTCGAGGCGCTTAGAGGGCAGACGCACAGCACAGCACAGGCACGGAAAACACTAGGCAAGCTCAGTCTCCGCATCCACTCCGACACCTTGAATGATTCCTGTAATGAGGCGTCCTGCACTGCTCTCTTTCTCCCACGTTACCTGAATCCAGTGTCGACTTGCCTCTGCTCTCTCATTTCACAGCATCTTCTTCTACACCTTCCCGTGTGCCTAGTGCCAAATTCGTCCTAGTCGAAGTCTGCCAGGTAGAGGGCGAACAGAGAGGACAGCCTTCTACTGGAATGTTTACTTAGATCTCCCTATCACACAGGAGGAGTTTGCACGCAAGGGGTAGCAGCGTGGTCCTCTCTCAACGAGGGTCTCCTCAGTGACCAATGGAATGCATCCCAAGCAGTGTCTGGCGTAAGGCCCTCCCGCAGCAGTTCCTGAGTCTTGACTGCAAAGGCATATTCAGGGCACTTCGATTACTCACCGGGACGAGGCACCTCCGTGCGTCCTCTTCCATCACCCTCAGTATACGATGCCCTCCCGCAGGACTACAAACCTATGGAGAAAACAAGCCCAGCACGAGAGGCTTTCTTCAGTGTGCCTGAATGCGCAAGTCTCAGGACTGCCCGTAAGTATTTAGCCTGAGAATTCCAGCAAAGCTTGGGTTTCTCCCCGCACATCGCAGAGGTATGCTGCCCATGGTTAGTTCAGGTGGACAGACCTCCGGCCCCGAGCAGAGCTCTGTGCTCATGAACGGATGATCAGCTTGTAAGGAGCCCCGAAAGCATCTGCCCCCACATACAGCTGCACGTCCTATTCACAGCGCACGCATCTCTTGGACGTCAAGCGCATTCACAGAGGACACCCCGCACACCTAGGTTTTTGCCATCCCGCTCTGCGTGAGGGAGCAGAAAGCAACCGAAAGGCTTAGGTCGTGAAGTTAGAGCTTGTGTGCCGCGGAGCAGTTTCCGTTGCAGGTCTGAGTTCACCTTCACTAGCCCTAAAGAGCAGCGTACCTGACAGAGGCTCCCGGTGCTGCCTGCTTCAGGCCCGTCGAGCAGAACGCCCAGCCGTCCTGCTTCCAACGCTGTGCCAAAAGCAACTCGCTCTGCTTCCTCCCCTGAGGCTGGGCGGATGACCTCTTCACAGTATCCCTGTGTCCGGGAGTACAAGTATATATAAGAAGCTCACCTTGCCACAGCAGTGTTTAGCTGTCAATCTGGATTAGTCTGTGCAGAAAGTCACTGGGACTGAGACAGCCTCGGAGCCTCCTCTGCAGGACCGCACCTCCGAGGCTTTAGGGCCCAACCGCAACAAGCCTGCGGAGAGGCTTCACACACACCTCTTGCCGGCCGTGTTGCTTGGAGCCTGAAGGCCAGTGCGTTCACCTGGTTCTCAGAGCTTGGGCTCTGAGGCACGGGAGGCCCACTTATATAGGGCACCACCGCCCCGCCCCACGCTCCGCCCCGCCCCACATCCACGGACTACCTGCACCTCTCGGAGGCAGCCGGGCAGGAGCAGAGAGAAAGCGCCGTTTCACACTGCCATGCGGAATTCATGGTATGCAAGCGTTTCTCTCGTCAGCCAGGCTGCCTCACCGAGGCCTTACGGCTCAGTGGCTACACAAGCGAGCAGCTGACGCTCAGCAGGAGGGAGCCGTACACTGCAGACTTCATTCGAGGCGCTTAGAGGGCAGACGCACAGCACAGGCACGGAAAACACTTGGCAAGCACAGTCTCTGCAGCCACTCCAACACCTTGAATGATTTCTGTAATGAGGCGTCCTGCACTGCTCTCTTTCTCCCACGTTACCTGAATCCAGTGCCGACTTGCCTCTGCTGCTCTCATTTCACAGCATCTTCTTCTACACCTTCCCGTGTGCCTAGTGCCAAATTCGTCCTAGTCGAAGTCTGCCAGGTAGAGGGCGAACAGAGAGGACAGCCTTCTACTGGAATGTTTACTTAGATTTCCGTATCACAGAGGAGGAGGTTGCACGCAAGGGGTAGCAGCGTGGTCTTCTCTCAACGAGGGTCTCCTCAGTGACCTGTGGAATGCGTCCCAAGCAGTGTCTGGCGTAAGGCCCTCCCGCAGCAGTTCCTGACACTTGACTACAAAGACATCTTCAGGGCACTTCGAATACTCACCGGGACGAGGCAGCTCCGTGCTTCCTCTACCATCACGGTCAGTATACGATGCCCTCTCGCAGGACTACAAACCTATGGAGAAAACAAGCCCAGCACGAGAGGCTTTCTTCAGGGTGCTTGAATGCGCAAGTCTCAGGACTGCCAGTAAGCATTTAGCCTGAGAACCCCAGCAAACAGTCGCTTTCCCCCCGCATATGGCAGAGGTATGCTGCCCATGGTTAGTTCAGGTGGACAGACCCCCGGCCCCGAGCAGAGCTCTGTGCTCATGAACGGATGACCAGCTTGTAAGGAGCCCCGAAAGCAACTGCCCCCACATACAGCTCACGTCCTATTCACGGCGCACGCATCTCTTGGACGTCAAGCGCATTCACAGAGGACACCCCGCACACCTAGGTTTTTGCCATCCCGCTCTGCGTGAGGGAGCAGAAAGCAACCGAAAGGCTTAGGTCGTGAAGTTAGAGCTTGTGTAACCCAGAGAAGTTTCCGTTGCAGGTCTAAGTTCACCTTCACTAGCCCTAAAGAGCAGCGTACCTGACAGAGGCTCCCGGTGCTGCCTGCTTCAGGCCCTTCGAGCAGAACGCCCAGCCGTCCTGCTTCCAACGCTGTGCCGAAAGCAACTCGCTCTGCTTCCTCCCCTGAGGCTGGGCTGAAGACCTCTTCACACTCTCCCTGTGTCGGGGAGTACAAGTATATATAAGCAGCTCACCTTGCCACAGCAGTGTGTAGCTGTCAATCTGGATTTGTCTGAGCAGCAAGTCACTGGGGCTGAAACAGCCTCGGAGCCTCCTCTGCAGGACCGCACCTCCGAGGCTATAGGGCCCAACCGCAGCAAGCCTGCGGAGAGGCTTCACACACACCTCTTGCCGGCCGTGTTGCTTGGGGCCTGAAGGCCAGTGCGTGCACCTGGTTCTCAGAGCTTGGGCTCTGAATCACGGGAGGCCGACTTATATAGGGCACCACCGCCCCGACCCACGCTCCGCACAGCCCCACATCCACGGTCTACCTGCACCTCTCGGAGGCAGCCGGGCAGGAGCAGAGATAAAGCGCCTTTTCGCACTGCCACGCGGAATTCATGGTATGCAAGCGTTTCTCTCGTCAGCCAGGCAGCCTCACCGAGGCCTTACGCCTCAGTGGCTACACAAGCGAGCAGCTGACGCTCAGCAGGAGGGAGCCGTACACTGCAGACTTCATTCGAGGCGCTTAGAGGGCAGACGCACAGCACAGCACAGGCACGGAAAACACTAGGCAAGCTCAGTCTCCGCATCCACTCCGACACCTTGAATGATTCCTGTAATGAGGCGTCCTGCACTGCTCTCTTTCTCCCACGTTACCTGAATCCAGTGTCGACTTGCCTCTGCTCTCTCATTTCACAGCATCTTCTTCTACACCTTCCCGTGTGCCTAGTGCCAAATTCGTCCTAGTCGAAGTCTGCCAGGTAGAGGGCGAACAGAGAGGACAGCCTTCTACTGGAATGTTTACTTAGATCTCCGTATCACAGAGGAGGAGTTTGCACGCAAGGGGTAGCAGCGTGGTCCTCTCTCAACGAGGGTCTCCTCAGTGACCAATGGAATGCGTCCCAAGCAGTGTCTGGCGTAAGGCCCTCCCGCAGCAGTTCCTGAGTCTTGACTGCAAAGGCATATTCAGGGCACTTCGATTACTCACCGGGACGAGGCACCTCCGTGCGTCCTCTTCCATCACCCTCAGTATACGATGCCCTCCCGCAGGACTACAAACCTATGGAGAAAACAAGCCCAGCACGAGAGGCTTTCTTCAGTGTGCCTGAATGCGCAAGTCTCAGGACTGCCCGTAAGTATTTAGCCTGAGAATTCCAGCAAAGCTTGGGTTTCTCCCCGCACATCGCAGAGGTATGCTGCCCATGGTTAGTTCAGGTGGACAGACCTCCGGCCCCGAGCAGAGCTCTGTGCTCATGAACGGATGATCAGCTTGTAAGGAGCCCCGAAAGCATCTGCCCCCACATACAGCTGCACGTCCTATTCACCGCGCACGCATCTCTTGGACGTCAAGCGCATTCACAGAGGACACCCCGCACACCTAGGTTTTTGCCATCCCGCTCTGCGTGGCGGAGCAGAAAGCAACCGAAAGGCTTAGGTCGTGAAGTTAGAGCTTGTGTAGCGCGGGGCAGTTTTCGTTGTAGGTCTGAGTTCTCCTTCACTAGCCCTAAAGAGCAGCGTACCTGACAGAGGCTCCCGGTGCTGCCTGCTTCAGGCCCGTCGAGCAGAACGCCCAGCCGTCCTGCTTCCAACGCTGTGCCAAAAGCAACTCGCTCTGCTTCCTCCCCTGAGGCTGGGCGGATGACCTCTTCACAGTATCCCTGTGTCCGGGAGTACAAGTATATATAAGAAGCTCACCTTGCCACAGCAGTGTTTAGCTGTCAATCTGGATTAGTCTGTGCAGAAAGTCACTGGGACTGAGACAGCCTCGGAGCCTCCTCTGCAGGACCGCACCTCCGAGGCTTTAGGGCCCAACCGCAACAAGCCTGCGGAGAGGCTTCACACACACCTCTTGCCGGCCGTGTTGCTTGGAGCCTGAAGGCCAGTGCGTTCACCTGGTTCTCAGAGCTTGGGCTCTGAGGCACGGGAGGCCCACTTATATAGGGCACCACCGCCCCGCCCCACGCTCCGCCCCGCCCCACATCCACGGACTACCTGCACCTCTCGGAGGCAGCCGGGCAGGAGCAGAGAGAAAGCGCCGTTTCACACTGCCATGCGGAATTCATGGTATGCAAGCGTTTCTCTCGTCAGCCAGGCTGCCTCACCGAGGCCTTACGGCTCAGTGGCTACACAAGCGAGCAGCTGACGCTCAGCAGGAGGGAGCCGTACACTGCAGACTTCATTCGAGGCGCTTAGAGGGCAGACGCACAGCACAGGCACGGAAAACACTTGGCAAGCACAGTCTCTGCAGCCACTCCAACACCTTGAATGATTTCTGTAATGAGGCGTCCTGCACTGCTCTCTTTCTCCCACGTTACCTGAATCCAGTGCCGACTTGCCTCTGCTCTCTCATTTCACAGCATCTTCTTCTACACCTTCCCGTGTGCCTAGTGCCAAATTCGTCCTAGTCGAAGTCTGCCAGGTAGAGGGCGAACAGAGAGGACAGCCTTCTACTGGAATGTTTACTTAGATTTCCGTATCACAGAGGAGGAGGTTGCACGCAAGGGGTAGCAGCGTGGTCTTCTCTCAACGAGGGTCTCCTCAGTGACCTGTGGAATGCGTCCCAAGCAGTGTCTGGCGTAAGGCCCTCCCGCAGCAGTTCCTGACACTTGACTACAAAGACATCTTCAGGGCACTTCGAATACTCACCGGGACGAGGCAGCTCCGTGCTTCCTCTACCATCACGGTCAGTATACGATGCCCTCTCGCAGGACTACAAACCTATGGAGAAAACAAGCCCAGCACGAGAGGCTTTCTTCAGGGTGCTTGAATGCGCAAGTCTCAGGACTGCCAGTAAGCATTTAGCCTGAGAAACCCAGCAAAGGGTCGGTTTCTCCCCGCAGATCGCAGAGGTATGCTGCCCATGGTTAGTTCAGGTGGACAGACCTCCGGCCCCGAGCAGAGCTCTGTGCTCATGAACGGATGACCAGCTTGTAAGGAGCCCCGAAAGCAACTGCCCCCACATACAGCTCACGTCCTATTCACGGCGCACGCATCTCTTGGACGTCAAGCGCATTCACAGAGGACACGCCGCACACCTAGGTTTTTGCCATCCCGCTCTGCGTGAGGGAGCAGAAAGCAACCGAAAGGCTTAGGTCGTGAAGTTAGAGCTTGTGTACCCCGGAGAAGTTTCCGTTGCAGGTCTAAGTTCACCTTCACTAGCCCTAAAGAGCAGCGTACCTGACAGAGGCTCCCGGTGCTGCCTGCTTCAGGCCCTTCGAGCAGAACGCCCAGCCGTCCTGCTTCCAACGCTGTGCCGAAAGCAACTCGCTCTGCTTCCTCCCCTGAGGCTGGGCTGAAGACCTCTTCACACTCTCCCTGTGTCGGGGAGTACAAGTATATATAAGCAGCTCACCTTGCCACAGCAGTGTGTAGCTGTCAATCTGGATTTGTCTGAGCAGCAAGTCACTGGGGCTGAAACAGCCTCGGAGCCTCCTCTGCAGGACCGCACCTCCGAGGCTATAGGGCCCAACCGCAGCAAGCCTGCGGAGAGGCTTCACACACACCTCTTGCCGGCCGTGTTGCTTGGGGCCTGAAGGCCAGTGCGTGCACCTGGTTCTCAGAGCTTGGGCTCTGAATCACGGGAGGCCGACTTATATAGGGCACCACCGCCCCGACCCACGCTCCGCACAGCCCCACATCCACGGTCTACCTGCACCTCTCGGAGGCAGCCGGGCAGGAGCAGAGATAAAGCGCCTTTTCGCACTGCCACGCGGAATTCATGGTATGCAAGCGTTTCTCTCGTCAGCCAGGCAGCCTCACCGAGGCCTTACGGCTCAGTGGCTACACAAGCGAGCAGCTGACGCTCAGCAGGAGGGAGCCGTACACTGCAGACTTCATTCCAGGCGCTTAGAGGGCAGACGCACAGCACAGCACAGGCACGGAAAACACTAGGCAAGCTCAGTCTCCGCATCCACTCCGACACCTTGAATGATTCCTGTAATGAGGCGTCCTGCACTGCTCTCTTTCTCCCACGTTACCTGAATCCAGTGTCGACTTGCCTCTGCTCTCTCATTTCACAGCATCTTCTTCTACACCTTCCCGTGTGCCTAGTGCCAAATTCGTCCTAGTCGAAGTCTGCCAGGTAGAGGGCGAACAGAGAGGACAGCCTTCTACTGGAATGTTTACTTAGATCTCCGTATCACAGAGGAGGAGTTTGCACGCAAGGGGTAGCAGCGTGGTCCTCTCTCAACGAGGGTCTCCTCAGTGACCAATGGAATGCGTCCCAAGCAGTGTCTGGCGTAAGGCCCTCCCGCAGCAGTTCCTGAGTCTTGACTGCAAAGGCATATTCAGGGCACTTCGATTACTCACCGGGACGAGGCACCTCCGTGCGTCCTCTTCCATCACCCTCAGTATACGATGCCCTCCCGCAGGACTACAAACCTATGGAGAAAACAAGCCCAGCACGAGAGGCTTTCTTCAGTGTGCCTGAATGCGCAAGTCTCAGGACTGCCCGTAAGTATTTAGCCTGAGAATTCCAGCAAAGCTTGGGTTTCTCCCCGCACATCGCAGAGGTATGCTGCCCATGGTTAGTTCAGGTGGACAGACCTCCGGCCCCGAGCAGAGCTCTGTGCTCATGAACGGATGATCAGCTTGTAAGGAGCCCCGAAAGCATCTGCCCCCACATACAGCTGCACGTCCTATTCACCGCGCACGCATCTCTTGGACGTCAAGCGCATTCACAGAGGACACCCCGCACACCTAGGTTTTTGCCATCCCGCTCTGCGTGAGGGAGCAGAAAGCAACCGAAAGGCTTAGGTCGTGAAGTTAGAGCTTGTGTACCGTGGAGCAGTTTCCGTTGCAGGTCTGAGTTCACCTTCACTAGCCCTAAAGAGCAGCGTACCTGACAGAGGCTCCCGGTGCTGCCTGCTTCAGGCCCGTCGAGCAGAACGCCCAGCCGTCCTGCTTCCAACGCTGTGCCAAAAGCAACTCGCTCTGCTTCCTCCCCTGAGGCTGGGCGGATGACCTCTTCACAGTATCCCTGTGTCCGGGAGTACAAGTATATATAAGAAGCTCACCTTGCCACAGCAGTGTTTAGCTGTCAATCTGGATTAGTCTGTGCAGAAAGTCACTGGGACTGAGACAGCCTCGGAGCCTCCTCTGCAGGACCGCACCTCCGAGGCTTTAGGGCCCAACCGCAACAAGCCTGCGGAGAGGCTTCACACACACCTCTTGCCGGCCGTGTTGCTTGGAGCCTGAAGGCCAGTGCGTTCACCTGGTTCTCAGAGCTTGGGCTCTGAGGCACGGGAGGCCCACTTATATAGGGCACCACCGCCCCGCCCCACGCTCCGCCCCGCCCCACATCCACGGACTACCTGCACCTCTCGGAGGCAGCCGGGCAGGAGCAGAGAGAAAGCGCCGTTTCACACTGCCATGCGGAATTCATGGTATGCAAGCGTTTCTCTCGTCAGCCAGGCTGCCTCACCGAGGCCTTACGGCTCAGTGGCTACACAAGCGAGCAGCTGACGCTCAGCAGGAGGGAGCCGTACACTGCAGACTTCATTCGAGGCGCTTAGAGGGCAGACGCACAGCACAGGCACGGAAAACACTTGGCAAGCACAGTCTCTGCAGCCACTCCAACACCTTGAATGATTTCTGTAATGAGGCGTCCTGCACTGCTCTCTTTCTCCCACGTTACCTGAATCCAGTGCCGACTTGCCTCTGCTCTCTCATTTCACAGCATCTTCTTCTACACCTTCCCGTGTGCCTAGTGCCAAATTCGTCCTAGTCGAAGTCTGCCAGGTAGAGGGCGAACAGAGAGGACAGCCTTCTACTGGAATGTTTACTTAGATTTCCGTATCACAGAGGAGGAGGTTGCACGCAAGGGGTAGCAGCGTGGTCTTCTCTCAACGAGGGTCTCCTCAGTGACCTGTGGAATGCGTCCCAAGCAGTGTCTGGCGTAAGGCCCTCCCGCAGCAGTTCCTGACACTTGACTACAAAGACATCTTCAGGGCACTTCGAATACTCACCGGGACGAGGCAGCTCCGTGCTTCCTCTACCATCACGGTCAGTATACGATGCCCTCTCGCAGGACTACAAACCTATGGAGAAAACAAGCCCAGCACGAGAGGCTTTCTTCAGGGTGCTTGAATGCGCAAGTCTCAGGACTGCCAGTAAGCATTTAGCCTGAGAAACCCAGCAAAGGGTCGGTTTCTCCCCGCAGATCGCAGAGGTATGCTGCCCATGGTTAGTTCAGGTGGACAGACCTCCGGCCCCGAGCAGAGCTCTGTGCTCATGAACGGATGACCAGCTTGTAAGGAGCCCCGAAAGCAACTGCCCCCACATACAGCTCACGTCCTATTCACGGCGCACGCATCTCTTGGACGTCAAGCGCATTCACAGAGGACACGCCGCACACCTAGGTTTTTGCCATCCCGCTCTGCGTGAGGGAGCAGAAAGCAACCGAAAGGCTTAGGTCGTGAAGTTAGAGCTTGTGTACCCCGGAGAAGTTTCCGTTGCAGGTCTAAGTTCACCTTCACTAGCCCTAAAGAGCAGCGTACCTGACAGAGGCTCCCGGTGCTGCCTGCTTCAGGCCCTTCGAGCAGAACGCCCAGCCGTCCTGCTTCCAACGCTGTGCCGAAAGCAACTCGCTCTGCTTCCTCCCCTGAGGCTGGGCTGAAGACCTCTTCACACTCTCCCTGTGTCGGGGAGTACAAGTATATATAAGCAGCTCACCTTGCCACAGCAGTGTGTAGCTGTCAATCTGGATTTGTCTGAGCAGCAAGTCACTGGGGCTGAAACAGCCTCGGAGCCTCCTCTGCAGGACCGCACCTCCGAGGCTATAGGGCCCAACCGCAGCAAGCCTGCGGAGAGGCTTCACACACACCTCTTGCCGGCCGTGTTGCTTGGGGCCTGAAGGCCAGTGCGTGCACCTGGTTCTCAGAGCTTGGGCTCTGAATCACGGGAGGCCGACTTATATAGGGCACCACCGCCCCGACCCACGCTCCGCACAGCCCCACATCCACGGTCTACCTGCACCTCTCGGAGGCAGCCGGGCAGGAGCAGAGATAAAGCGCCTTTTCGCACTGCCACGCGGAATTCATGGTATGCAAGCGTTTCTCTCGTCAGCCAGGCAGCCTCACCGAGGCCTTACGGCTCAGTGGCTACACAAGCGAGCAGCTGACGCTCAGCAGGAGGGAGCCGTACACTGCAGACTTCATTCGAGGCGCTTAGAGGGCAGACGCACAGCACAGCACAGGCACGGAAAACACTAGGCAAGCTCAGTCTCCGCATCCACTCCGACACCTTGAATGATTCCTGTAATGAGGCGTCCTGCACTGCTCTCTTTCTCCCACGTTACCTGAATCCAGTGTCGACTTGCCTCTGCTCTCTCATTTCACAGCATCTTCTTCTACACCTTCCCGTGTGCCTAGTGCCAAATTCGTCCTAGTCGAAGTCTGCCAGGTAGAGGGCGAACAGAGAGGACAGCCTTCTACTGGAATGTTTACTTAGATCTCCGTATCACAGAGGAGGAGTTTGCACGCAAGGGGTAGCAGCGTGGTCCTCTCTCAACGAGGGTCTCCTCAGTGACCAATGGAATGCGTCCCAAGCAGTGTCTGGCGTAAGGCCCTCCCGCAGCAGTTCCTGAGTCTTGACTGCAAAGGCATATTCAGGGCACTTCGATTACTCACCGGGACGAGGCACCTCCGTGCGTCCTCTTCCATCACCCTCAGTATACGATGCCCTCCCGCAGGACTACAAACCTATGGAGAAAACAAGCCCAGCACGAGAGGCTTTCTTCAGTGTGCCTGAATGCGCAAGTCTCAGGACTGCCCGTAAGTATTTAGCCTGAGAATTCCAGCAAAGCTTGGGTTTCTCCCCGCACATCGCAGAGGTATGCTGCCCATGGTTAGTTCAGGTGGACAGACCTCCGGCCCCGAGCAGAGCTCTGTGCTCATGAACGGATGATCAGCTTGTAAGGAGCCCCGAAAGCATCTGCCCCCACATACAGCTGCACGTCCTATTCACCGCGCACGCATCTCTTGGACGTCAAGCGCATTCACAGAGGACACCCCGCACACCTAGGTTTTTGCCATCCCGCTCTGCGTGAGGGAGCAGAAAGCAACCGAAACGCTTAGGTCGTGAAGTTAGAGCTTGTGTACCGCGGAGCAGTTTCCGTTGCAGGTCTGAGTTCACCTTCACTAGCCCTAAAGAGCAGCGTACCTGACAGAGGCTCCCGGTGCTGCCTGCTTCAGGCCCGTCGAGCAGAACGCCCAGCCGTGCTGCTTCCTACGATGTGCCAAACGCAACTCGCTCTGCTTCCTCCCCTGAGGCTGGGCGGATGACCTCTTCACAGTATCCCTGTGTCCGGGAGTACAAGTATATATAAGAAGCTCACCTTGCCACAGCAGTGTTTAGCTGTCAATCTGGATTAGTCTGTGCAGAAAGTCACTGGGACTGAGACAGCCTCGGAGCCTCCTCTGCAGGACCGCACCTCCGAGGCTTTAGGGCCCAACCGCAACAAGCCTGCGGAGAGGCTTCACACACACCTCTTGCCGGCCGTGTTGCTTGGAGCCTGAAGGCCAGTGCGTTCACCTGGTTCTCAGAGCTTGGGCTCTGAGGCACGGGAGGCCCACTTATATAGGGCACCACCGCCCCGCCCCACGCTCCGCCCCGCCCCACATCCACGGACTACCTGCACCTCTCGGAGGCAGCCGGGCAGGAGCAGAGAGAAAGCGCCGTTTCACACTGCCATGCGGAATTCATGGTATGCAAGCGTTTCTCTCGTCAGCCAGGCAGCCTCACCGAGGCCTTACGGCTCAGTGGCTACACAAGCGAGCAGCTGACGCTCAGCAGGAGGGAGCCGTACACTGCAGACTTCATTCGAGGCGCTTAGAGGGCAGACGCACAGCACAGCACAGGCACGGAAAACACTAGGCAAGCTCAGTCTCCGCATCCACTCCGACACCTTGAATGATTCCTGTAATGAGGCGTCCTGCACTGCTCTCTTTCTCCCACGTTACCTGAATCCAGTGTCGACTTGCCTCTGCTCTCTCATTTCACAGCATCTTCTTCTACACCTTCCCGTGTGCCTAGTGCCAAATTCGTCCTAGTCGAAGTCTGCCAGGTAGAGGGCGAACAGAGAGGACAGCCTTCTACTGGAATGTTTACTTAGATCTCCGTATCACAGAGGAGGAGTTTGCACGCAAGGGGTAGCAGCGTGGTCCTCTCTCAACGAGGGTCTCCTCAGTGACCAATGGAATGCGTCCCAAGCAGTGTCTGGCGTAAGGCCCTCCCGCAGCAGTTCCTGAGTCTTGACTGCAAAGGCATATTCAGGGCACTTCGATTACTCACCGGGACGAGGCACCTCCGTGCGTCCTCTTCCATCACCCTCAGTATACGATGCCCTCCCGCAGGACTACAAACCTATGGAGAAAACAAGCCCAGCACGAGAGGCTTTCTTCAGTGTGCCTGAATGCGCAAGTCTCAGGACTGCCCGTAAGTATTTAGCCTGAGAATTCCAGCAAAGCTTGGGTTTCTCCCCGCACATCGCAGAGGTATGCTGCCCATGGTTAGTTCAGGTGGACAGACCTCCGGCCCCGAGCAGAGCTCTGTGCTCATGAACGGATGATCAGCTTGTAAGGAGCCCCGAAAGCATCTGCCCCCACATACAGCTGCACGTCCTATTCACCGCGCACGCATCTCTTGGACGTCAAGCGCATTCACAGAGGACACCCCGCACACCTAGGTTTTTGCCATCCCGCTCTGCGTGAGGGAGCAGAAAGCAACCGAAAGGCTTAGGTCGTGAAGTTAGAGCTTGTGTACCGCGGAGCAGTTTCCGTTGCAGGTCTGGGTTCACCTTCACTAGCCCTAAAGAGCAGCGTACCTGACAGAGGCTCCCGGTGCTGCCTGCTTCAGGCCCGTCGAGCAGAACGCCCAGCCGTCCTGCTTCCAACGCTGTGCCAAAAGCAACTCGCTCTGCTTCCTCCCCTGAGGCTGGGCGGATGACCTCTTCACAGTATCCCTGTGTCCGGGAGTACAAGTATATATAAGAAGCTCACCTTGCCACAGCAGTGTTTAGCTGTCAATCTGGATTAGTCTGTGCAGAAAGTCACTGGGACTGAGACAGCCTCGGAGCCTCCTCTGCAGGACCGCACCTCCGAGGCTTTAGGGCCCAACCGCAACAAGCCTGCGGAGAGGCTTCACACACACCTCTTGCCGGCCGTGTTGCTTGGGGCCTGAAGGCCAGTGCGTTCACCTGGTTCTCAGAGCTTGGGCTCTGAGGCACGGGAGGCCCACTTATATAGGGCACCACCGCCCCGCCCCACGCTCCGCCCTGCCCCACATCCACGGACTACCTGCACCTCTCGGAGGCAGCCGGGCAGGAGCAGAGAGAAAGCGCCGTTTCACACTGCCATGCGGAATTCATGGTATGCAAGCGTTTCTCTCGTCAGCCAGGCAGCCTCACCGAGGCCTTACGGCTCAGTGGCTACACAAGCGAGCAGCTGACGCTCAGCAGGAGGGAGCCGTACACTGCAGACTTCATTCGAGGCGCTTAGAGGGCAGACGCACAGCACAGCACAGGCACGGAAAACACTAGGCAAGCTCAGTCTCCGCATCCACTCCGACACCTTGAATGATTCCTGTAATGAGGCGTCCTGCACTGCTCTCTTTCTCCCACGTTACCTGAATCCAGTGTCGACTTGCCTCTGCTCTCTCATTTCACAGCATCTTCTTCTACACCTTCCCGTGTGCCTAGTGCCAAATTCGTCCTAGTCGAAGTCTGCCAGGTAGAGGGCGAACAGAGAGGACAGCCTTCTACTGGAATGTTTACTTAGATCTCCGTATCACAGAGGAGGAGTTTGCACGCAAGGGGTAGCAGCGTGGTCCTCTCTCAACGAGGGTCTCCTCAGTGACCAATGGAATGCGTCCCAAGCAGTGTCTGGCGTAAGGCCCTCCCGCAGCAGTTCCTGAGTCTTGACTGCAAAGGCATATTCAGGGCACTTCGATTACTCACCGGGACGAGGCACCTCCGTGCGTCCTCTTCCATCACCCTCAGTATACGATGCCCTCCCGCAGGACTACAAACCTATGGAGAAAACAAGCCCAGCACGAGAGGCTTTCTTCAGTGTGCCTGAATGCGCAAGTCTCAGGACTGCCCGTAAGTATTTAGCCTGAGAATTCCAGCAAAGCTTGGGTTTCTCCCCGCACATCGCAGAGGTATGCTGCCCATGGTTAGTTCAGGTGGACAGACCTCCGGCCCCGAGCAGAGCTCTGTGCTCATGAACGGATGATCAGCTTGTAAGGAGCCCCGAAAGCATCTGCCCCCACATACAGCTGCACGTCCTATTCACCGCGCACGCATCTCTTGGACGTCAAGCGCATTCACAGAGGACACCCCGCACACCTAGGTTTTTGCCATCCCGCTCTGCGTGAGGGAGCAGAAAGCAACCGAAAGGCTTAGGTCGTGAAGTTAGAGCTTGGGTACCGCGGAGCAGTTTCCGTTGCAGGTCTGAGTTCACCTTCACTAGCCCTAAAGAGCAGCGTACCTGACAGAGGCTCCCGGTGCTGCCTGCTTCAGGCCCGTCGAGCAGAACGCCCAGCCGTCCTGCTTCCAACGCTGTGCCAAAAGCAACTCGCTCTGCTTCCTCCCCTGAGGCTGGGCGGATGACCTCTTCACAGTATCCCTGTGTCCGGGAGTACAAGTATATATAAGAAGCTCACCTTGCCACAGCAGTGTTTAGCTGTCAATCTGGATTAGTCTGTGCAGAAAGTCACTGGGACTGAGACAGCCTCGGAGCCTCCTCTGCAGGACCGCACCTCCGAGGCTTTAGGGCCCAACCGCAACAAGCCTGCGGAGAGGCTTCACACACACCTCTTGCCGGCCGTGTTGCTTGGAGCCTGAAGGCCAGTGCGTTCACCTGGTTCTCAGAGCTTGGGCTCTGAGGCACGGGAGGCCCACTTATATAGGGCACCACCGCCCCGCCCCACGCTCCGCCCCGCCCCACATCCACGGACTACCTGCACCTCTCGGAGGCAGCCGGGCAGGAGCAGAGAGAAAGCGCCGTTTCACACTGCCATGCGGAATTCATGGTATGCAAGCGTTTCTCTCGTCAGCCAGGCTGCCTCACCGAGGCCTTACGGCTCAGTGGCTACACAAGCGAGCAGCTGACGCTCAGCAGGAGGGAGCCGTACACTGCAGACTTCATTCGAGGCGCTTAGAGGGCAGACGCACAGCACAGGCACGGAAAACACTTGGCAAGCACAGTCTCTGCAGCCACTCCAACACCTTGAATGATTTCTGTAATGAGGCGTCCTGCACTGCTCTCTTTCTCCCACGTTACCTGAATCCAGTGCCGACTTGCCTCTGCTCTCTCATTTCACAGCATCTTCTTCTACACCTTCCCGTGTGCCTAGTGCCAAATTCGTCCTAGTCGAAGTCTGCCAGGTAGAGGGCGAACAGAGAGGACAGCCTTCTACTGGAATGTTTACTTAGATTTCCGTATCACAGAGGAGGAGGTTGCACGCAAGGGGTAGCAGCGTGGTCTTCTCTCAACGAGGGTCTCCTCAGTGACCTGTGGAATGCGTCCCAAGCAGTGTCTGGCGTAAGGCCCTCCCGCAGCAGTTCCTGACACTTGACTACAAAGACATCTTCAGGGCACTTCGAATACTCACCGGGACGAGGCAGCTCCGTGCTTCCTCTACCATCACGGTCAGTATACGATGCCCTCTCGCAGGACTACAAACCTATGGAGAAAACAAGCCCAGCACGAGAGGCTTTCTTCAGGGTGCTTGAATGCGCAAGTCTCAGGACTGCCAGTAAGCATTTAGCCTGAGAAACCCAGCAAAGGGTCGGTTTCTCCCCGCAGATCGCAGAGGTATGCTGCCCATGGTTAGTTCAGGTGGACAGACCTCCGGCCCCGAGCAGAGCTCTGTGCTCATGAACGGATGACCAGCTTGTAAGGAGCCCCGAAAGCAACTGCCCCCACATACAGCTCACGTCCTATTCACGGCGCACGCATCTCTTGGACGTCAAGCGCATTCACAGAGGACACGCCGCACACCTAGGTTTTTGCCATCCCGCTCTGCGTGAGGGAGCAGAAAGCAACCGAAAGGCTTAGGTCGTGAAGTTAGAGCTTGTGTACCCCGGAGAAGTTTCCGTTGCAGGTCTAAGTTCACCTTCACTAGCCCTAAAGAGCAGCGTACCTGACAGAGGCTCCCGGTGCTGCCTGCTTCAGGCCCTTCGAGCAGAACGCCCAGCCGTCCTGCTTCCAACGCTGTGCCGAAAGCAACTCGCTCTGCTTCCTCCCCTGAGGCTGGGCTGAAGACCTCTTCACACTCTCCCTGTGTCGGGGAGTACAAGTATATATAAGCAGCTCACCTTGCCACAGCAGTGTGTAGCTGTCAATCTGGATTTGTCTGAGCAGCAAGTCACTGGGGCTGAAACAGCCTCGGAGCCTCCTCTGCAGGACCGCACCTCCGAGGCTATAGGGCCCAACCGCAGCAAGCCTGCGGAGAGGCTTCACACACACCTCTTGCCGGCCGTGTTGCTTGGGGCCTGAAGGCCAGTGCGTGCACCTGGTTCTCAGAGCTTGGGCTCTGAATCACGGGAGGCCGACTTATATAGGGCACCACCGCCCCGACCCACGCTCCGCACAGCCCCACATCCACGGTCTACCTGCACCTCTCGGAGGCAGCCGGGCAGGAGCAGAGATAAAGCGCCTTTTCGCACTGCCACGCGGAATTCATGGTATGCAAGCGTTTCTCTCGTCAGCCAGGCAGCCTCACCGAGGCCTTACGGCTCAGTGGCTACACAAGCGAGCAGCTGACGCTCAGCAGGAGGGAGCCGTACACTGCAGACTTCATTCGAGGCGCTTAGAGGGCAGACGCACAGCACAGCACAGGCACGGAAAACACTAGGCAAGCTCAGTCTCCGCATCCACTCCGACACCTTGAATGATTCCTGTAATGAGGCGTCCTGCACTGCTCTCTTTCTCCCACGTTACCTGAATCCAGTGTCGACTTGCCTCTGCTCTCTCATTTCACAGCATCTTCTTCTACACCTTCCCGTGTGCCTAGTGCCAAATTCGTCCTAGTCGAAGTCTGCCAGGTAGAGGGCGAACAGAGAGGACAGCCTTCTACTGGAATGTTTACTTAGATCTCCGTATCACAGAGGAGGAGTTTGCACGCAAGGGGTAGCAGCGTGGTCCTCTCTCAACGAGGGTCTCCTCAGTGACCAATGGAATGCGTCCCAAGCAGTGTCTGGCGTAAGGCCCTCCCGCAGCAGTTCCTGAGTCTTGACTGCAAAGGCATATTCAGGGCACTTCGATTACTCACCGGGACGAGGCACCTCCGTGCGTCCTCTTCCATCACCCTCAGTATACGATGCCCTCCCGCAGGACTACAAACCTATGGAGAAAACAAGCCCAGCACGAGAGGCTTTCTTCAGTGTGCCTGAATGCGCAAGTCTCAGGACTGCCCGTAAGTATTTAGCCTGAGAATTCCAGCAAAGCTTGGGTTTCTCCCCGCACATCGCAGAGGTATGCTGCCCATGGTTAGTTCAGGTGGACAGACCTCCGGCCCCGAGCAGAGCTCTGTGCTCATGAACGGATGATCAGCTTGTAAGGAGCCCCGAAAGCATCTGCCCCCACATACAGCTGCACGTCCTATTCACCGCGCACGCATCTCTTGGACGTCAAGCGCATTCACAGAGGACACCCCGCACACCTAGGTTTTTGCCATCCCGCTCTGCGTGAGGGAGCAGAAAGCAACCGAAAGGCTTAGGTCGTGAACTTAGAGCTTGTGTACCGCGGAGCACTTTCCGTTGCAGGTCTGAGTTCACCTTCACTATCCCTAAAAAGCAGGGTACCTGACAAAGGCTCCCCGTGCTGCCTGCTTCAGGCCCCTCGAGCAAAACCGCCAGCCGTCCTGCTTCCAACGCTGTGCCAAAAGCAACTCGCTCTGCTTCCTCCCCTGAGGCTGGGCGGATGACCTCTTCACAGTATCCCTGTGTCCGGGAGTACAAGTATATATAAGAAGCTCACCTTGCCACAGCAGTGTTTAGCTGTCAATCTGGATTAGTCTGTGCAGAAAGTCACTGGGACTGAGACAGCCTCGGAGCCTCCTCTGCAGGACCGCACCTCCGAGGCTTTAGGGCCCAACCGCAACAAGCCTGCGGAGAGGCTTCACACACACCTCTTGCCGGCCGTGTTGCTTGGAGCCTGAAGGCCAGTGCGTTCACCTGGTTCTCAGAGCTTGGGCTCTGAGGCACGGGAGGCCCACTTATATAGGGCACCACCGCCCCGCCCCACGCTCCGCCCCGCCCCACATCCACGGACTACCTGCACCTCTCGGAGGCAGCCGGGCAGGAGCAGAGAGAAAGCGCCGTTTCACACTGCCATGCGGAATTCATGGTATGCAAGCGTTTCTCTCGTCAGCCAGGCTGCCTCACCGAGGCCTTACGGCTCAGTGGCTACACAAGCGAGCAGCTGACGCTCAGCAGGAGGGAGCCGTACACTGCAGACTTCATTCGAGGCGCTTAGAGGGCAGACGCACAGCACAGGCACGGAAAACACTTGGCAAGCACAGTCTCTGCAGCCACTCCAACACCTTGAATGATTTCTGTAATGAGGCGTCCTGCACTGCTCTCTTTCTCCCACGTTACCTGAATCCAGTGCCGACTTGCCTCTGCTCTCTCATTTCACAGCATCTTCTTCTACACCTTCCCGTGTGCCTAGTGCCAAATTCGTCCTAGTCGAAGTCTGCCAGGTAGAGGGCGAACAGAGAGGACAGCCTTCTACTGGAATGTTTACTTAGATTTCCGTATCACAGAGGAGGAGGTTGCACGCAAGGGGTAGCAGCGTGGTCTTCTCTCAACGAGGGTCTCCTCAGTGACCTGTGGAATGCGTCCCAAGCAGTGTCTGGCGTAAGGCCCTCCCGCAGCAGTTCCTGACACTTGACTACAAAGACATCTTCAGGGCACTTCGAATACTCACCGGGACGAGGCAGCTCCGTGCTTCCTCTACCATCACGGTCAGTATACGATGCCCTCTCGCAGGACTACAAACCTATGGAGAAAACAAGCCCAGCACGAGAGGCTTTCTTCAGGGTGCTTGAATGCGCAAGTCTCAGGACTGCCAGTAAGCATTTAGCCTGAGAAACCCAGCAAAGGGTCGGTTTCTCCCCGCAGATCGCAGAGGTATGCTGCCCATGGTTAGTTCAGGTGGACAGACCTCCGGCCCCGAGCAGAGCTCTGTGTTCATGAAGGCATGACCAGCTTGTAAGGAGCCCCGAAGGCAACTGCCCCTAGATACAGTTCAGGTCCTATTCACTGGCCACGCATCTCTTGGACGTCAAGCGCATTCACAGAGGACACGCCGCACACCTAGGTTTTTGCCATCCCGCTCTGCGTGAGGGAGCAGAAAGCAACCGAAAGGCTTAGGTCGTGAAGTTAGAGCTTGTGTACCCCGGAGAAGTTTCCGTTGCAGGTCTAAGTTCACCTTCACTAGCCCTAAAGAGCAGCGTACCTGACAGAGGCTCCCGGTGCTGCCTGCTTCAGGCCCTTCGAGCAGAACGCCCAGCCGTCCTGCTTCCAACGCTGTGCCGAAAGCAACTCGCTCTGCTTCCTCCCCTGAGGCTGGGCTGAAGACCTCTTCACACTCTCCCTGTGTCGGGGATTACAAGTATATATAAGCAGCTCACCTTGCCACAGCAGTGTGTAGCTGTCAATCTGGATTTGTCTGAGCAGCAAGTCACTGGGGCTGAAACAGCCTCGGAGCCTCCTCTGCAGGACCGCACATCCGAGGCTATAGGGCCCAACCGCAGCAAGCCTGCGGAGAGGCTTCACACACACCTCTTGCCGGCCGTGTTGCTTGGGGCCTGAAGGCCAGTGCGTGCACCTGGTTCTCAGAGCTTGGGCTCTGAATCACGGGAGGCCGACTTATATAGGGCACCACCGCCCCGACCCACGCTCCGCACAGCCCCACATCCACGGTCTACCTGCACCTCTCGGAGGCAGCCGGGCAGGAGCAGAGATAAAGCGCCTTTTCGCACTGCCACGCGGAATTCATGGTATGCAAGCGTTTCTCTCGTCAGCCAGGCAGCCTCACCGAGGCCTTACGGCTCAGTGGCTACACAAGCGAGCAGCTGACGCTCAGCAGGAGGGAGCCGTACACTGCAGACTTCATTCGAGGCGCTTAGAGGGCAGACGCACAGCACAGCACAGGCACGGAAAACACTAGGCAAGCTCAGTCTCCGCATCCACTCCGACACCTTGAATGATTCCTGTAATGAGGCGTCCTGCACTGCTCTCTTTCTCCCACGTTACCTGAATCCAGTGTCGACTTGCCTCTGCTCTCTCATTTCACAGCATCTTCTTCTACACCTTCCCGTGTGCCTAGTGCCAAATTCGTCCTAGTCGAAGTCTGCCAGGTAGAGGGCGAACAGAGAGGACAGCCTTCTACTGGAATGTTTACTTAGATCTCCGTATCACAGAGGAGGAGTTTGCACGCAAGGGGTAGCAGCGTGGTCCTCTCTCAACGAGGGTCTCCTCAGTGACCAATGGAATGCGTCCCAAGCAGTGTCTGGCGTAAGGCCCTCCCGCAGCAGTTCCTGAGTCTTGACTGCAAAGGCATATTCAGGGCACTTCGATTACTCACCGGGACGAGGCACCTCCGTGCGTCCTCTTCCATCACCCTCAGTATACGATGCCCTCCCGCAGGACTACAAACCTATGGAGAAAACAAGCCCAGCACGAGAGGCTTTCTTCAGTGTGCCTGAATGCGCAAGTCTCAGGACTGCCCGTAAGTATTTAGCCTGAGAATTCCAGCAAAGCTTGGGTTTCTCCCCGCACATCGCAGAGGTATGCTGCCCATGGTTAGTTCAGGTGGACAGACCTCCGGCCCCGAGCAGAGCTCTGTGCTCATGAACGGATGATCAGCTTGTAAGGAGCCCCGAAAGCATCTGCCCCCACATACAGCTGCACGTCCTATTCACCGCGCACGCATCTCTTGGACGTCAAGCGCATTCACAGAGGACACCCCGCACACCTAGGTTTTTGCCATCCCGCTCTGCGTGAGGGAGCAGAAAGCAACCGAAAGGCTTAGGTCGTGAAATTTGAACTTTTGTACCGCGGAGCAGTTTCCGTTGCAGGTCTGAGTTCACCTTCACTAGCCCTAAAGAGCAGCGTACCTGACAGAGGCTCCCGGTGCTGCCTGCTTCAGGCCCGTCGAGCAGAACGCCCAGCCGTCCTGCTTCCAACGCTGTGCCAAAAGCAACTCGCTCTGCTTCCTCCCCTGAGGCTGGGCGGATGACCTCTTCACAGTATCCCTGTGTCCGGGAGTACAAGTATATATAAGAAGCTCACCTTGCCACAGCAGTGTTTAGCTGTCAATCTGGATTAGTCTGTGCAGAAAGTCACTGGGACTGAGACAGCCTCGGAGCCTCCTCTGCAGGACCGCACCTCCGAGGCTTTAGGGCCCAACCGCAACAAGCCTGCGGAGAGGCTTCACACACACCTCTTGCCGGCCGTGTTGCTTGGAGCCTGAAGGCCAGTGCGTTCACCTGGTTCTCAGAGCTTGGGCTCTGAGGCACGGGAGGCCCACTTATATAGGGCACCACCGCCCCGCCCCACGCTCCGCCCCGCCCCACATCCACGGACTACCTGCACCTCTCGGAGGCAGCCGGGCAGGAGCAGAGAGAAAGCGCCGTTTCACACTGCCATGCGGAATTCATGGTATGCAAGCGTTTCTCTCGTCAGCCAGGCTGCCTCACCGAGGCCTTACGGCTCAGTGGCTACACAAGCGAGCAGCTGACGCTCAGCAGGAGGGAGCCGTACACTGCAGACTTCATTCGAGGCGCTTAGAGGGCAGACGCACAGCACAGGCACGGAAAACACTTGGCAAGCACAGTCTCTGCAGCCACTCCAACACCTTGAATGATTTCTGTAATGAGGCGTCCTGCACTGCTCTCTTTCTCCCACGTTACCTGAATCCAGTGCCGACTTGCCTCTGCTCTCTCATTTCACAGCATCTTCTTCTACACCTTCCCGTGTGCCTAGTGCCAAATTCGTCCTAGTCGAAGTCTGCCAGGTAGAGGGCGAACAGAGAGGACAGCCTTCTACTGGAATGTTTACTTAGATTTCCGTATCACAGAGGAGGAGGTTGCACGCAAGGGGTAGCAGCGTGGTCTTCTCTCAACGAGGGTCTCCTCAGTGACCTGTGGAATGCGTCCCAAGCAGTGTCTGGCGTAAGGCCCTCCCGCAGCAGTTCCTGACACTTGACTACAAAGACATCTTCAGGGCACTTCGAATACTCACCGGGACGAGGCAGCTCCGTGCTTCCTCTACCATCACGGTCAGTATACGATGCCCTCTCGCAGGACTACAAACCTATGGAGAAAACAAGCCCAGCACGAGAGGCTTTCTTCAGGGTGCTTGAATGCGCAAGTCTCAGGACTGCCAGTAAGCATTTAGCCTGAGAAACCCAGCAAAGGGTCGGTTTCTCCCCGCAGATCGCAGAGGTATGCTGCCCATGGTTAGTTCAGGTGGACAGACCTCCGGCCCCGAGCAGAGCTCTGTGCTCATGAACGTATGACCAGCTTGTAAGGAGCCCCGAAACCAACTGCCCCGACATACAGCTCACGTCCTATTCACCGCGCACGCATCTCTTGGACCTCAAGCGCATTCACAGAGGACACGCCGCACACCTAGGTTTTTGCCATCCCGCTCTGCGTGAGGGAGCAGAAAGCAACCGAAAGGCTTAGGTCGTGAAGTTAGAGCTTGTGTACCCCGGAGAAGTTTTCGTTGCAGGTCTAAGTTCACCTTCACTAGCCCTAAAGAGCAGCGTACCTGACAGAGGCTCCCGGTTCTGCCTGCTTCAGGCCCTACGAGCAGAACGCCCAGCCGTCCTGCTTCCAACGCTGTGCCGAAAGCAACTCGCTCTGCTTCCTCCCCTGAGGCTGGGCTGAAGACCTCTTCACACTCTCCCTGTGTCGGGGACTACAAGTATATATAAGCAGCTCACCTTGCCACAGCACTGTGTAGCTGTTAATCTGGATTTGTCTGAGCAGCAAGTCACTGGGGCTGAAACAGCCTCGGAGCCTCCTCTGCAGGACCGCACCTCCGAGGCTATAGGGCCCAACGGCAGCAAGCCTGCGGAGAGGCTTCACACACACCTCTTGCCGGCCGTGTTGCTTGGGGCCTGAAGGCCAGTGCGTGCACCTGGTTCTCAGAGCTTGGGCTCTGAATCACGGGAGGCCGACTTATATAGGGCACCACCGCCCCGACCCACGCTCCGCACAGCCCCACATCCACGGTCTACCTGCACCTCTCGGAGGCAGCCGGGCAGGAGCAGAGATAAAGCGCCTTTTCGCACTGCCACGCGGAATTCATGGTATGCAAGCGTTTCTCTCGTCAGCCAGGCAGCCTCACCGAGGCCTTACGGCTCAGTGGCTACACAAGCGAGCAGCTGACGCTCAGCAGGAGGGGGCCGTACACTGCAGACTTCATTCGAGGCGCTTAGAGGGCAGACGCACAGCACAGCACAGGCACGGAAAACACTAGGCAAGCTCAGTCTCCGCATCCACTCCGACACCTTGAATGATTCCTGTAATGAGGCGTCCTGCACTGCTCTCTTTCTCCCACGTTACCTGAATCCAGTGTCGACTTGCCTCTGCTCTCTCATTTCACAGCATCTTCTTCTACACCTTCCCGTGTGCCTAGTGCCAAATTCGTCCTAGTCGAAGTCTGCCAGGTAGAGGGCGAACAGAGAGGACAGCCTTCTACTGGAATGTTTACTTAGATCTCCGTATCACAGAGGAGGAGTTTGCACGCAAGGGGTAGCAGCGTGGTCCTCTCTCAACGAGGGTCTCCTCAGTGACCAATGGAATGCGTCCCAAGCAGTGTCTGGCGTAAGGCCCTCCCGCAGCAGTTCCTGAGTCTTGACTGCAAAGGCATATTCAGGGCACTTCGATTACTCACCGGGACGAGGCACCTCCGTGCGTCCTCTTCCATCACCCTCAGTATACGATGCCCTCCCGCAGGACTACAAACCTATGGAGAAAACAAGCCCAGCACGAGAGGCTTTCTTCAGTGTGCCTGAATGCGCAAGTCTCAGGACTGCCCGTAAGTATTTAGCCTGAGAATTCCAGCAAAGCTTGGGTTTCTCCCCGCACATCGCAGAGGTATGCTGCCCATGGTTAGTTCAGGTGGACAGACCTCCGGCCCCGAGCAGAGCTCTGTGCTCATGAACGGATGATCAGCTTGTAAGGAGCCCCGAAAGCATCTGCCCCCACATACAGCTGCACGTCCTATTCACCGCGCACGCATCTCTTGGACGTCAAGCGCATTCACAGAGGACACCCCGCACACCTAGGTTTTTGCCATCCCGCTCTGCGTGAGGGAGCAGAAAGCAACCGAAAGGCTTAGGTCGTGAAGTTAGAGCTTGTGTACCGCGGAGCAGTTTCCGTTGCAGGTCTGAGTTCACCTTCACTAGCCCTAAAGAGCAGCGTACCTGACAGAGGCTCCCGGTGCTGCCTGCTTCAGGCCCGTCGAGCAGAACGCCCAGCCGTCCTGCTTCCAACGCTGTGCCGAAAGCAACTCGCTCTGCTTCCTCCCCTGAGGCTGGGCGGATGACCTCTTCACAGTATCCCTGTGTCCGGGAGTACAAGTATATATAAGAAGCTCACCTTGCCACAGCAGTGTTTAGCTGTCAATCTGGATTAGTCTGTGCAGAAAGTCACTGGGACTGAGACAGCCTCGGAGCCTCCTCTGCAGGACCGCACCTCCGAGGCTTTAGGGCCCAACCGCAACAAGCCTGCGGAGAGGCTTCACACACACCTCTTGCCGGCCGTGTTGCTTGGAGCCTGAAGGCCAGTGCGTTCACCTGGTTCTCAGAGCTTGGGCTCTGAGGCACGGGAGGCCCACTTATATAGGGCACCACCGCCCCGCCCCACGCTCCGCCCCGCCCCACATCCACGGACTACCTGCACCTCTCGGAGGCAGCCGGGCAGGAGCAGAGAGAAAGCGCCGTTTCACACTGCCATGCGGAATTCATGGTATGCAAGCGTTTCTCTCGTCAGCCAGGCTGCCTCACCGAGGCCTTACGGCTCAGTGGCTACACAAGCGAGCAGCTGACGCTCAGCAGGAGGGAGCCGTACACTGCAGACTTCATTCGAGGCGCTTAGAGGGCAGACGCACAGCACAGGCACGGAAAACACTTGGCAAGCACAGTCTCTGCAGCCACTCCAACACCTTGAATGATTTCTGTAATGAGGCGTCCTGCACTGCTCTCTTTCTCCCACGTTACCTGAATCCAGTGCCGACTTGCCTCTGCTCTCTCATTTCACAGCATCTTCTTCTACACCTTCCCGTGTGCCTAGTGCCAAATTCGTCCTAGTCGAAGTCTGCCAGGTAGAGGGCGAACAGAGAGGACAGCCTTCTACTGGAATGTTTACTTAGATTTCCGTATCACAGAGGAGGAGGTTGCACGCAAGGGGTAGCAGCGTGGTCTTCTCTCAACGAGGGTCTCCTCAGTGACCTGTGGAATGCGTCCCAAGCAGTGTCTGGCGTAAGGCCCTCCCGCAGCAGTTCCTGACACTTGACTACAAAGACATCTTCAGGGCACTTCGAATACTCACCGGGACGAGGCAGCTCCGTGCTTCCTCTACCATCACGGTCAGTATACGATGCCCTCTCGCAGGACTACAAACCTATGGAGAAAACAAGCCCAGCACGAGAGGCTTTCTTCAGGGTGCTTGAATGCGCAAGTCTCAGGACTGCCAGTAAGCATTTAGCCTGAGAAACCCAGCAAAGGGTCGGTTTCTCCCCGCAGATCGCAGAGGTATGCTGCCCATGGTTAGTTCAGGTGGACAGACCTCCGGCCCCGAGCAGAGCTCTGTGCTCATGAACGGATGACCAGCTTGTAAGGAGCCCCGAAAGCAACTGCCCCCACATACAGCTCACGTCCTATTCACGGCGCACGCATCTCTTGGACGTCAAGCGCATTCACAGAGGACACGCCGCACACCTAGGTTTTTGCCATCCCGCTCTGCGTGAGGGAGCAGAAAGCAACCGAAAGGCTTAGGTCGTGAAGTTAGAGCTTGTGTACCCCGGAGAAGTTTCCGTTGCAGGTCTAAGTTCACCTTCACTAGCCCTAAAGAGCAGCGTACCTGACAGAGGCTCCCGGTGCTGCCTGCTTCAGGCCCTTCGAGCAGAACGCCCAGCCGTCCTGCTTCCAACGCTGTGCCGAAAGCAACTCGCTCTGCTTCCTCCCCTGAGGCTGGGCTGAAGACCTCTTCACACTCTCCCTGTGTCGGGGAGTACAAGTATATATAAGCAGCTCACCTTGCCACAGCAGTGTGTAGCTGTCAATCTGGATTTGTCTGAGCAGCAAGTCACTGGGGCTGAAACAGCCTCGGAGCCTCCTCTGCAGGACCGCACCTCCGAGGCTATAGGGCCCAACCGCAGCAAGCCTGCGGAGAGGCTTCACACACACCTCTTGCCGGCCGTGTTGCTTGGGGCCTGAAGGCCAGTGCGTGCACCTGGTTCTCAGAGCTTGGGCTCTGAATCACGGGAGGCCGACTTATATAGGGCACCACCGCCCCGACCCACGCTCCGCACAGCCCCACATCCACGGTCTACCTGCACCTCTCGGAGGCAGCCGGGCAGGAGCAGAGATAAAGCGCCTTTTCGCACTGCCACGCGGAATTCATGGTATGCAAGCGTTTCTCTCGTCAGCCAGGGCGCCTCACCGGGGCCTTACGGCTCAGTGGCTACACAAGCGAGCAGCTGACGCTCAGCAGGAGGGAGCCGTACACTGCAGACTTCATTCGAGGCGCTTAGAGGGCAGACGCACAGCACAGCACAGGCACGGAAAACACTAGGCAAGCTCAGTCTCCGCATCCACTCCGACACCTTGAATGATTCCTGTAATGAGGCGTCCTGCACTGCTCTCTTTCTCCCACGTTACCTGAATCCAGTGTCGACTTGCCTCTGCTCTCTCATTTCACAGCATCTTCTTCTACACCTTCCCGTGTGCCTAGTGCCAAATTCGTCCTAGTCGAAGTCTGCCAGGTAGAGGGCGAACAGAGAGGACAGCCTTCTACTGGAATGTTTACTTAGATCTCCGTATCACAGAGGAGGAGTTTGCACGCAAGGGGTAGCAGCGTGGTCCTCTCTCAACGAGGGTCTCCTCAGTGACCAATGGAATGCGTCCCAAGCAGTGTCTGGCGTAAGGCCCTCCCGCAGCAGTTCCTGAGTCTTGACTGCAAAGGCATATTCAGGGCACTTCGATTACTCACCGGGACGAGGCACCTCCGTGCGTCCTCTTCCATCACCCTCAGTATACGATGCCCTCCCGCAGGACTACAAACCTATGGAGAAAACAAGCCCAGCACGAGAGGCTTTCTTCAGTGTGCCTGAATGCGCAAGTCTCAGGACTGCCCGTAAGTATTTAGCCTGAGAATTCCAGCAAAGCTTGGGTTTCTCCCCGCACATCGCAGAGGTATGCTGCCCATGGTTAGTTCAGGTGGACAGACCTCCGGCCCCGAGCAGAGCTCTGTGCTCATGAACGGATGATCAGCTTGTAAGGAGCCCCGAAAGCATCTGCCCCCACATACAGCTGCACGTCCTATTCACCGCGCACGCATCTCTTGGACGTCAAGCGCATTCACAGAGGACACCCCGCACACCTAGGTTTTTGCCATCCCGCTCTGCGTGAGGGAGCAGAAAGCAACCGAAAGGCTTAGGTCGTGAAGTTAGAGCTTGTGTACCGCGGAGCAGTTTCCGTTGCAGGTCTGAGTTCACCTTCACTAGCCCTAAAGAGCAGCGTACCTGACAGAGGCTCCCGGTGCTGCCTGCTTCAGGCCCGTCGAGCAGAACGCCCAGCCGTCCTGCTTCCAACGCTGTGCCGAAAGCAACTCGCTCTGCTTCCTCCCCTGAGGCTGGGCGGATGACCTCTTCACAGTATCCCTGTGTCCGGGAGTACAAGTATATATAAGAAGCTCACCTTGCCACAGCAGTGTTTAGCTGTCAATCTGGATTAGTCTGTGCAGAAAGTCACTGGGACTGAGACAGCCTCGGAGCCTCCTCTGCAGGACCGCACCTCCGAGGCTTTAGGGCCCAACCGCAACAAGCCTGCGGAGAGGCTTCACACACACCTCTTGCCGGCCGTGTTGCTTGGAGCCTGAAGGCCAGTGCGTTCACCTGGTTCTCAGAGCTTGGGCTCTGAGGCACGGGAGGCCCACTTATATAGGGCACCACCGCCCCGCCCCACGCTCCGCCCCGCCCCACATCCACGGACTACCTGCACCTCTCGGAGGCAGCCGGGCAGGAGCAGAGAGAAAGCGCCGTTTCACACTGCCATGCGGAATTCATGGTATGCAAGCGTTTCTCTCGTCAGCCAGGCTGCCTCACCGAGGCCTTACGGCTCAGTGGCTACACAAGCGAGCAGCTGACGCTCAGCAGGAGGGAGCCGTACACTGCAGACTTCATTCGAGGCGCTTAGAGGGCAGACGCACAGCACAGGCACGGAAAACACTTGGCAAGCACAGTCTCTGCAGCCACTCCAACACCTTGAATGATTTCTGTAATGAGGCGTCCTGCACTGCTCTCTTTCTCCCACGTTACCTGAATCCAGTGCCGACTTGCCTCTGCTCTCTCATTTCACAGCATCTTCTTCTACACCTTCCCGTGTGCCTAGTGCCAAATTCGTCCTAGTCGAAGTCTGCCAGGTAGAGGGCGAACAGAGAGGACAGCCTTCTACTGGAATGTTTACTTAGATTTCCGTATCACAGAGGAGGAGGTTGCACGCAAGGGGTAGCAGCGTGGTCTTCTCTCAACGAGGGTCTCCTCAGTGACCTGTGGAATGCGTCCCAAGCAGTGTCTGGCGTAAGGCCCTCCCGCAGCAGTTCCTGACACTTGACTACAAAGACATCTTCAGGGCACTTCGAATACTCACCGGGACGAGGCAGCTCCGTGCTTCCTCTACCATCACGGTCAGTATACGATGCCCTCTCGCAGGACTACAAACCTATGGAGAAAACAAGCCCAGCACGAGAGGCTTTCTTCAGGGTGCTTGAATGCGCAAGTCTCAGGACTGCCAGTAAGCATTTAGCCTGAGAAACCCAGCAAAGGCTCGGTTTCTCCCCGCAGATCGCAGAGGTATGCTGCCCATGGTTAGTTCAGGTGGACAGACCTCCGTCCCCGAGCAGAGCTCTGTGCTCATGAACGGATGACCAGCTGGTAACGAGCCCCGCGAGCAGCTGCCCCCACATACAGCTTACGTCCTACTCACGGCACATGCATCTCTTGGACGTCAAGCGCATTCACAGAGGACACGCCGCACACCTAGGTTTTTGCCATCCCGCTCTGCGTGAGGGAGCAGAAAGCAACCGAAAGGCTTAGGTCGTGAAGTTAGAGCTTGTGTACCCCGGAGAAGTTTCCGTTGCAGGTCTAAGTTCACCTTCACTAGCCCTAAAGAGCAGCGTACCTGACAGAGGCTCCCGGTGCTGCCTGCTTCAGGCCCTTCGAGCAGAACGCCCAGCCGTCCTGCTTCCAACGCTGTGCCGAAAGCAACTCGCTCTGCTTCCTCCCCTGAGGCTGGGCTGAAGACCTCTTCACACTCTCCCTGTGTCGGGGAGTACAAGTATATATAAGCAGCTCACCTTGCCACAGCAGTGTGTAGCTGTCAATCTGGATTTGTCTGAGCAGCAAGTCACTGGGGCTGAAACAGCCTCGGAGCCTCCTCTGCAGGACCGCACCTCCGAGGCTATAGGGCCCAACCGCAGCAAGCCTGCGGAGAGGCTTCACACACACCTCTTGCCGGCCGTGTTGCTTGGGGCCTGAAGGCCAGTGCGTGCACCTGGTTCTCAGAGCTTGGGCTCTGAATCACGGGAGGCCGACTTATATAGGGCACCACCGCCCCGACCCACGCTCCGCACAGCCCCACATCCACGGTCTACCTGCACCTCTCGGAGGCAGCCGGGCAGGAGCAGAGATAAAGCGCCTTTTCGCACTGCCACGCGGAATTCATGGTATGCAAGCGTTTCTCTCGTCAGCCAGGCAGCCTCACCGAGGCCTTACAGCTCAGTGGCTACACAAGCGAGCAGCTGACGCTCAGCAGGAGGGAGCCGTACACTGCAGACTTCATTCGAGGCGCTTAGAGGGCAGACGCACAGCACAGCACAGGCACGGAAAACACTAGGCAAGCTCAGTCTCCGCATCCACTCCGACACCTTGAATGATTCCTGTAATGAGGCGTCCTGCACTGCTCTCTTTCTCCCACGTTACCTGAATCCAGTGTCGACTTGCCTCTGCTCTCTCATTTCACAGCATCTTCTTCTACACCTTCCCGTGTGCCTAGTGCCAAATTCGTCCTAGTCGAAGTCTGCCAGGTAGAGGGCGAACAGAGAGGACAGCCTTCTACTGGAATGTTTACTTAGATCTCCGTATCACAGAGGAGGAGTTTGCACGCAAGGGGTAGCAGCGTGGTCCTCTCTCAACGAGGGTCTCCTCAGTGACCAATGGAATGCGTCCCAAGCAGTGTCTGGCGTAAGGCCCTCCCGCAGCAGTTCCTGAGTCTTGACTGCAAAGGCATATTCAGGGCACTTCGATTACTCACCGGGACGAGGCACCTCCGTGCGTCCTCTTCCATCACCCTCAGTATACGATGCCCTCCCGCAGGACTACAAACCTATGGAGAAAACAAGCCCAGCACGAGAGGCTTTCTTCAGTGTGCCTGAATGCGCAAGTCTCAGGACTGCCCGTAAGTATTTAGCCTGAGAATTCCAGCAAAGCTTGGGTTTCTCCCCGCACATCGCAGAGGTATGCTGCCCATGGTTAGTTCAGGTGGACAGACCTCCGGCCCCGAGCAGAGCTCTGTGCTCATGAACGGATGATCAGCTTGTAAGGAGCCCCGAAAGCATCTGCCCCCACATACAGCTGCACGTCCTATTCACCGCGCACGCATCTCTTGGACGTCAAGCGCATTCACAGAGGACACCCCGCACACCTAGGTTTTTGCCATCCCGCTCTGCGTGAGGGAGCAGAAAGCAACCGAAAGGCTTAGGTCGTGAAGTTAGAGCTTGTGTACCGCGGAGCAGTTTCCGTTGCAGGTCTGAGTTCACCTTCACTAGCCCTAAAGAGCAGCGTACCTGACAGAGGCTCCCGGTGCTGCCTGCTTCAGGCCCGTCGAGCAGAACGCCCAGCCGTCCTGCTTCCAACGCTGTGCCGAAAGCAACTCGCTCTGCTTCCTCCCCTGAGGCTGGGCGGATGACCTCTTCACAGTATCCCTGTGTCCGGGAGTACAAGTATATATAAGAAGCTCACCTTGCCACAGCAGTGTTTAGCTGTCAATCTGGATTAGTCTGTGCAGAAAGTCACTGGGACTGAGACAGCCTCGGAGCCTCCTCTGCAGGACCGCACCTCCGAGGCTTTAGGGCCCAACCGCAACAAGCCTGCGGAGAGGCTTCACACACACCTCTTGCCGGCCGTGTTGCTTGGAGCCTGAAGGCCAGTGCGTTCACCTGGTTCTCAGAGCTTGGGCTCTGAGGCACGGGAGGCCCACTTATATAGGGCACCACCGCCCCGCCCCACGCTCCGCCCCGCCCCACATCCACGGACTACCTGCACCTCTCGGAGGCAGCCGGGCAGGAGCAGAGAGAAAGCGCCGTTTCACACTGCCATGCGGAATTCATGGTATGCAAGCGTTTCTCTCGTCAGCCAGGCTGCCTCACCGAGGCCTTACGGCTCAGTGGCTACACAAGCGAGCAGCTGACGCTCAGCAGGAGGGAGCCGTACACTGCAGACTTCATTCGAGGCGCTTAGAGGGCAGACGCACAGCACAGGCACGGAAAACACTTGGCAAGCACAGTCTCTGCAGCCACTCCAACACCTTGAATGATTTCTGTAATGAGGCGTCCTGCACTGCTCTCTTTCTCCCACGTTACCTGAATCCAGTGCCGACTTGCCTCTGCTCTCTCATTTCACAGCATCTTCTTCTACACCTTCCCGTGTGCCTAGTGCCAAATTCGTCCTAGTCGAAGTCTGCCAGGTAGAGGGCGAACAGAGAGGACAGCCTTCTACTGGAATGTTTACTTAGATTTCCGTATCACAGAGGAGGAGGTTGCACGCAAGGGGTAGCAGCGTGGTCTTCTCTCAACGAGGGTCTCCTCAGTGACCTGTGGAATGCGTCCCAAGCAGTGTCTGGCGTAAGGCCCTCCCGCAGCAGTTCCTGACACTTGACTACAAAGACATCTTCAGGGCACTTCGAATACTCACCGGGACGAGGCAGCTCCGTGCTTCCTCTACCATCACGGTCAGTATACGATGCCCTCTCGCAGGACTACAAACCTATGGAGAAAACAAGCCCAGCACGAGAGGCTTTCTTCAGGGTGCTTGAATGCGCAAGTCTCAGGACTGCCAGTAAGCATTTAGCCTGAGAAACCCAGCAAAGGGTCGGTTTCTCCCCGCAGATCGCAGAGGTATGCTGCCCATGGTTAGTTCAGGTGGACAGACCTCCGGCCCCGAGCAGAGCTCTGTGCTCATGAACGGATGACCAGCTTGTAAGGAGCCCCGAAAGCAACTGCCCCCACATACAGCTCACGTCCTATTCACGGCGCACGCATCTCTTGGACGTCAAGCGCATTCACAGAGGACACGCCGCACACCTAGGTTTTTGCCATCCCGCTCTGCGTGAGGGAGCAGAAAGCAACCGAAAGGCTTAGGTCGTGAAGTTAGAGCTTGTGTACCCCGGAGAAGTTTCCGTTGCAGGTCTAAGTTCACCTTCACTAGCCCTAAAGAGCAGCGTACCTGACAGAGGCTCCCGGTGCTGCCTGCTTCAGGCCCTTCGAGCAGAACGCCCAGCCGTCCTGCTTCCAACGCTGTGCCGAAAGCAACTCGCTCTGCTTCCTCCCCTGAGGCTGGGCTGAAGACCTCTTCACACTCTCCCTGTGTCGGGGAGTACAAGTATATATAAGCAGCTCACCTTGCCACAGCAGTGTGTAGCTGTCAATCTGGATTTGTCTGAGCAGCAAGTCACTGGGGCTGAAACAGCCTCGGAGCCTCCTCTGCAGGACCGCACCTCCGAGGCTATAGGGCCCAACCGCAGCAAGCCTGCGGAGAGGCTTCACACACACCTCTTGCCGGCCGTGTTGCTTGGGGCCTGAAGGCCAGTGCGTGCACCTGGTTCTCAGAGCTTGGGCTCTGAATCACGGGAGGCCGACTTATATAGGGCACCACCGCCCCGACCCACGCTCCGCACAGCCCCACATCCACGGTCTACCTGCACCTCTCGGAGGCAGCCGGGCAGGAGCAGAGATAAAGCGCCTTTTCGCACTGCCACGCGGAATTCATGGTATGCAAGCGTTTCTCTCGTCAGCCAGGCAGCCTCACCGAGGCCTTACGGCTCAGTGGCTACACAAGCGAGCAGCTGACGCTCAGCAGGAGGGAGCCGTACACTGCAGACTTCATTCGAGGCGCTTAGAGGGCAGACGCACAGCACAGCACAGGCACGGAAAACACTAGGCAAGCTCAGTCTCCGCATCCACTCCGACACCTTGAATGATTCCTGTAATGAGGCGTCCTGCACTGCTCTCTTTCTCCCACGTTACCTGAATCCAGTGTCGACTTGCCTCTGCTCTCTCATTTCACAGCATCTTCTTCTACACCTTCCCGTGTGCCTAGTGCCAAATTCGTCCTAGTCGAAGTCTGCCAGGTAGAGGGCGAACAGAGAGGACAGCCTTCTACTGGAATGTTTACTTAGATCTCCGTATCACAGAGGAGGAGTTTGCACGCAAGGGGTAGCAGCGTGGTCCTCTCTCAACGAGGGTCTCCTCAGTGACCAATGGAATGCGTCCCAAGCAGTGTCTGGCGTAAGGCCCTCCCGCAGCAGTTCCTGAGTCTTGACTGCAAAGGCATATTCAGGGCACTTCGATTACTCACCGGGACGAGGCACCTCCGTGCGTCCTCTTCCATCACCCTCAGTATACGATGCCCTCCCGCAGGACTACAAACCTATGGAGAAAACAAGCCCAGCACGAGAGGCTTTCTTCAGTGTGCCTGAATGCGCAAGTCTCAGGACTGCCCGTAAGTATTTAGCCTGAGAATTCCAGCAAAGCTTGGGTTTCTCCCCGCACATCGCAGAGGTATGCTGCCCATGGTTAGTTCAGGTGGACAGACCTCCGGCCCCGAGCAGAGCTCTGTGCTCATGAACGGATGATCAGCTTGTAAGGAGCCCCGAAAGCATCTGCCCCCACATACAGCTGCACGTCCTATTCACCGCGCACGCATCTCTTGGACGTCAAGCGCATTCACAGAGGACACCCCGCACACCTAGGTTTTTGCCATCCCGCTCTGCGTGAGGGAGCAGAAAGCAACCGAAAGGCTTAGGTCGTGAAGTTAGAGCTTGTGTACCGCGGAGCAGTTTCCGTTGCAGGTCTGAGTTCACCTTCACTAGCCCTAAAGAGCAGCGTACCTGACAGAGGCTCCCGGTGCTGCCTGCTTCAGGCCCGTCGAGCAGAACGCCCAGCCGTCCTGCTTCCAACGCTGTGCCGAAAGCAACTCGCTCTGCTTCCTCCCCTGAGGCTGGGCGGATGACCTCTTCACAGTATCCCTGTGTCCGGGAGTACAAGTATATATAAGAAGCTCACCTTGCCACAGCAGTGTTTAGCTGTCAATCTGGATTAGTCTGTGCAGAAAGTCACTGGGACTGAGACAGCCTCGGAGCCTCCTCTGCAGGACCGCACCTCCGAGGCTTTAGGGCCCAACCGCAACAAGCCTGCGGAGAGGCTTCACACACACCTCTTGCCGGCCGTGTTGCTTGGAGCCTGAAGGCCAGTGCGTTCACCTGGTTCTCAGAGCTTGGGCTCTGAGGCACGGGAGGCCCACTTATATAGGGCACCACCGCCCCGCCCCACGCTCCGCCCCGCCCCACATCCACGGACTACCTGCACCTCTCGGAGGCAGCCGGGCAGGAGCAGAGAGAAAGCGCCGTTTCACACTGCCATGCGCAATTCATGGTATGCAAGCGTTTCTCTCGTCAGCCAGGCTGCCTCACCGAGGCCTTACGGCTCAGTGGCTACACAAGCGAGCAGCTGACGCTCAGCAGGAGGGAGCCGTACACTGCAGACTTCATTCGAGGCGCTTAGAGGGCAGACGCACAGCACAGGCACGGAAAACACTTGGCAAGCACAGTCTCTGCAGCCACTCCAACACCTTGAATGATTTCTGTAATGAGGCGTCCTGCACTGCTCTCTTTCTCCCACGTTACCTGAATCCAGTGCCGACTTGCCTCTGCTCTCTCATTTCACAGCATCTTCTTCTACACCTTCCCGTGTGCCTAGTGCCAAATTCGTCCTAGTCGAAGTCTGCCAGGTAGAGGGCGAACAGAGAGGACAGCCTTCTACTGGAATGTTTACTTAGATTTCCGTATCACAGAGGAGGAGGTTGCACGCAAGGGGTAGCAGCGTGGTCTTCTCTCAACTGAGGGTCTCCTCAGTGACCTGTGGAATGCGTCCCAAGCAGTGTCTGGCGTAAGGCCCTCCCGCAGCAGTTCCTGACACTTGACTACAAAGACATCTTCAGGGCACTTCGAATACTCACCGGGACGAGGCAGCTCCGTGCTTCCTCTACCATCACGGTCAGTATACGATGCCCTCTCGCAGGACTACAAACCTATGGAGAAAACAAGCCCAGCACGAGAGGCTTTCTTCAGGGTGCTTGAATGCGCAAGTCTCAGGACTGCCAGTAAGCATTTAGCCTGAGAAACCCAGCAAAGGGTCGGTTTCTCCCCGCAGATCGCAGAGGTATGCTGCCCATGGTTAGTTCAGGTGGACAGACCTCCGGCCCCGAGCAGAGCTCTGTGCTCATGAACGGATGACCAGCTTGTAAGGAGCCCCGAAAGCAACTGCCCCCACATACAGCTCACGTCCTATTCACGGCGCACGCATCTCTTGGACGTCAAGCGCATTCACAGAGGACACGCCGCACACCTAGGTTTTTGCCATCCCGCTCTGCGTGAGGGAGCAGAAAGCAACCGAAAGGCTTAGGTCGTGAAGTTAGAGCTTGTGTACCCCGGAGAAGTTTCCGTTGCAGGTCTAAGTTCACCTTCACTAGCCCTAAAGAGCAGCGTACCTGACAGAGGCTCCCGGTGCTGCCTGCTTCAGGCCCTTCGAGCAGAACGCCCAGCCGTCCTGCTTCCAACGCTGTGCCGAAAGCAACTCGCTCTGCTTCCTCCCCTGAGGCTGGGCTGAAGACCTCTTCACACTCTCCCTGTGTCGGGGAGTACAAGTATATATAAGCAGCTCACCTTGCCACAGCAGTGTGTAGCTGTCAATCTGGATTTGTCTGAGCAGCAAGTCACTGGGGCTGAAACAGCCTCGGAGCCTCCTCTGCAGGACCGCACCTCCGAGGCTATAGGGCCCAACCGCAGCAAGCCTGCGGAGAGGCTTCACACACACCTCTTGCCGGCCGTGTTGCTTGGGGCCTGAAGGCCAGTGCGTGCACCTGGTTCTCAGAGCTTGGGCTCTGAATCACGGGAGGCCGACTTATATAGGGCACCACCGCCCCGACCCACGCTCCGCACAGCCCCACATCCACGGTCTACCTGCACCTCTCGGAGGCAGCCGGGCAGGAGCAGAGATAAAGCGCCTTTTCGCACTGCCACGCGGAATTCATGGTATGCAAGCGTTTCTCTCGTCAGCCAGGCAGCCTCACCGAGGCCTTACGGCTCAGTGGCTACACAAGCGAGCAGCTGACGCTCAGCAGGAGGGAGCCGTACACTGCAGACTTCATTCGAGGCGCTTAGAGGGCAGACGCACAGCACAGCACAGGCACGGAAAACACTAGGCAAGCTCAGTCTCCGCATCCACTCCGACACCTTGAATGATTCCTGTAATGAGGCGTCCTGCACTGCTCTCTTTCTCCCACGTTACCTGAATCCAGTGTCGACTTGCCTCTGCTCTCTCATTTCACAGCATCTTCTTCTACACCTTCCCGTGTGCCTAGTGCCAAATTCGTCCTAGTCGAAGTCTGCCAGGTAGAGGGCGAACAGAGAGGACAGCCTTCTACTGGAATGTTTACTTAGATCTCCGTATCACAGAGGAGGAGTTTGCACGCAAGGGGTAGCAGCGTGGTCCTCTCTCAACGAGGGTCTCCTCAGTGACCAATGGAATGCGTCCCAAGCAGTGTCTGGCGTAAGGCCCTCCCGCAGCAGTTCCTGAGTCTTGACTGCAAAGGCATATTCAGGGCACTTCGATTACTCACCGGGACGAGGCACCTCCGTGCGTCCTCTTCCATCACCCTCAGTATACGATGCCCTCCCGCAGGACTACAAACCTATGGAGAAAACAAGCCCAGCACGAGAGGCTTTCTTCAGTGTGCCTGAATGCGCAAGTCTCAGGACTGCCCGTAAGTATTTAGCCTGAGAATTCCAGCAAAGCTTGGGTTTCTCCCCGCACATCGCAGAGGTATGCTGCCCATGGTTAGTTCAGGTGGACAGACCTCCGGCCCCGAGCAGAGCTCTGTGCTCATGAACGGATGATCAGCTTGTAAGGAGCCCCGAAAGCATCTGCCCCCACATACAGCTGCACGTCCTATTCACCGCGCACGCATCTCTTGGACGTCAAGCGCATTCACAGAGGACACCCCGCACACCTAGGTTTTTGCCATCCCGCTCTGCGTGAGGGAGCAGAAAGCAACCGAAAGGCTTAGGTCGTGAAGTTAGAGCTTGTGTACCGCGGAGCAGTTTCCGTTGCAGGTCTGAGTTCACCTTCACTAGCCCTAAAGAGCAGCGTACCTGACAGAGGCTCCCGGTGCTGCCTGCTTCAGGCCCGTCGAGCAGAACGCCCAGCCGTCCTGCTTCCAACACTGTGCCAAAAGCAACTCGCTCTGCTTCCTCCCCTGAGGCTGGGCGGATGACCTCTTCACAGTATCCCTGTGTCCGGGAGTACAAGTATATATAAGAAGCTCACCTTGCCACAGCAGTGTTTAGCTGTCAATCTGGATTAGTCTGTGCAGAAAGTCACTGGGACTGAGACAGCCTCGGAGCCTCCTCTGCAGGACCGCACCTCCGAGGCTTTAGGGCCCAACCGCAACAAGCCTGCGGAGAGGCTTCACACACACCTCTTGCCGGCCGTGTTGCTTGGAGCCTGAAGGCCAGTGCGTTCACCTGGTTCTCAGAGCTTGGGCTCTGAGGCACGGGAGGCCCACTTATATAGGGCACCACCGCCCCGCCCCACGCTCCGCCCCGCCCCACATCCACGGACTACCTGCACCTCTCGGAGGCAGCCGGGCAGGAGCAGAGAGAAAGCGCCGTTTCACACTGCCATGCGCAATTCATGGTATGCAAGCGTTTCTCTCGTCAGCCAGGCTGCCTCACCGAGGCCTTACGGCTCAGTGGCTACACAAGCGAGCAGCTGACGCTCAGCAGGAGGGAGCCGTACACTGCAGACTTCATTCGAGGCGCTTAGAGGGCAGACGCACAGCACAGGCACGGAAAACACTTGGCAAGCACAGTCTCTGCAGCCACTCCAACACCTTGAATGATTTCTGTAATGAGGCGTCCTGCACTGCTCTCTTTCTCCCACGTTACCTGAATCCAGTGCCGACTTGCCTCTGCTCTCTCATTTCACAGCATCTTCTTCTACACCTTCCCGTGTGCCTAGTGCCAAATTCGTCCTAGTCGAAGTCTGCCAGGTAGAGGGCGAACAGAGAGGACAGCCTTCTACTGGAATGTTTACTTAGATTTCCGTATCACAGAGGAGGAGGTTGCACGCAAGGGGTAGCAGCGTGGTCTTCTCTCAACTGAGGGTCTCCTCAGTGACCTGTGGAATGCGTCCCAAGCAGTGTCTGGCGTAAGGCCCTCCCGCAGCAGTTCCTGACACTTGACTACAAAGACATCTTCAGGGCACTTCGAATACTCACCGGGACGAGGCAGCTCCGTGCTTCCTCTACCATCACGGTCAGTATACGATGCCCTCTCGCAGGACTACAAACCTATGGAGAAAACAAGCCCAGCACGAGAGGCTTTCTTCAGGGTGCTTGAATGCGCAAGTCTCAGGACTGCCAGTAAGCATTTAGCCTGAGAAACCCAGCAAAGGGTCGGTTTCTCCCCGCAGATCGCAGAGGTATGCTGCCCATGGTTAGTTCAGGTGGACAGACCTCCGGCCCCGAGCAGAGCTCTGTGCTCATGAACGGATGACCAGCTTGTAAGGAGCCCCGAAAGCAACTGCCCCCACATACAGCTCACGTCCTATTCACGGCGCACGCATCTCTTGGACGTCAAGCGCATTCACAGAGGACACGCCGCACACCTAGGTTTTTGCCATCCCGCTCTGCGTGAGGGAGCAGAAAGCAACCGAAAGGCTTAGGTCGTGAAGTTAGAGCTTGTGTACCCCGGAGAAGTTTCCGTTGCAGGTCTAAGTTCACCTTCACTAGCCCTAAAGAGCAGCGTACCTGACAGAGGCTCCCGGTGCTGCCTGCTTCAGGCCCTTCGAGCAGAACGCCCAGCCGTCCTGCTTCCAACGCTGTGCCGAAAGCAACTCGCTCTGCTTCCTCCCCTGAGGCTGGGCTGAAGACCTCTTCACACTCTCCCTGTGTCGGGGAGTACAAGTATATATAAGCAGCTCACCTTGCCACAGCAGTGTGTAGCTGTCAATCTGGATTTGTCTGAGCAGCAAGTCACTGGGGCTGAAACAGCCTCGGAGCCTCCTCTGCAGGACCGCACCTCCGAGGCTATAGGGCCCAACCGCAGCAAGCCTGCGGAGAGGCTTCACACACACCTCTTGCCGGCCGTGTTGCTTGGGGCCTGAAGGCCAGTGCGTGCACCTGGTTCTCAGAGCTTGGGCTCTGAATCACGGGAGGCCGACTTATATAGGGCACCACCGCCCCGACCCACGCTCCGCACAGCCCCACATCCACGGTCTACCTGCACCTCTCGGAGGCAGCCGGGCAGGAGCAGAGATAAAGCGCCTTTTCGCACTGCCACGCGGAATTCATGGTATGCAAGCGTTTCTCTCGTCAGCCAGGCAGCCTCACCGAGGCCTTACGGCTCAGTGGCTACACAAGCGAGCAGCTGACGCTCAGCAGGAGGGAGCCGTACACTGCAGACTTCATTCGAGGCGCTTAGAGGGCAGACGCACAGCACAGCACAGGCACGGAAAACACTAGGCAAGCTCAGTCTCCGCATCCACTCCGACACCTTGAATGATTCCTGTAATGAGGCGTCCTGCACTGCTCTCTTTCTCCCACGTTACCTGAATCCAGTGTCGACTTGCCTCTGCTCTCTCATTTCACAGCATCTTCTTCTACACCTTCCCGTGTGCCTAGTGCCAAATTCGTCCTAGTCGAAGTCTGCCAGGTAGAGGGCGAACAGAGAGGACAGCCTTCTACTGGAATGTTTACTTAGATCTCCGTATCACAGAGGAGGAGTTTGCACGCAAGGGGTAGCAGCGTGGTCCTCTCTCAACGAGGGTCTCCTCAGTGACCAATGGAATGCGTCCCAAGCAGTGTCTGGCGTAAGGCCCTCCCGCAGCAGTTCCTGAGTCTTGACTGCAAAGGCATATTCAGGGCACTTCGATTACTCACCGGGACGAGGCACCTCCGTGCGTCCTCTTCCATCACCCTCAGTATACGATGCCCTCCCGCAGGACTACAAACCTATGGAGAAAACAAGCCCAGCACGAGAGGCTTTCTTCAGTGTGCCTGAATGCGCAAGTCTCAGGACTGCCCGTAAGTATTTAGCCTGAGAATTCCAGCAAAGCTTGGGTTTCTCCCCGCACATCGCAGAGGTATGCTGCCCATGGTTAGTTCAGGTGGACAGACCTCCGGCCCCGAGCAGAGCTCTGTGCTCATGAACGGATGATCAGCTTGTAAGGAGCCCCGAAAGCATCTGCCCCCACATACAGCTGCACGTCCTATTCACCGCGCACGCATCTCTTGGACGTCAAGCGCATTCACAGAGGACACCCCGCACACCTAGGTTTTTGCCATCCCGCTCTGCGTGAGGGAGCAGAAAGCAACCGTAAGGCTTAGGTCGTGAAGTTAGAGCTTGTGTACCGCGGAGCAGTTTCCGTTGCAGGTCTGAGTTCACCTTCACTAGCCCTAAAGAGCAGCGTACCTGACAGAGGCTCCCGGTGCTGCCTGCTTCAGGCCCGTCGAGCAGAACGCCCAGCCGTCCTGCTTCCAACGCTGTGCCAAAAGCAACTCGCTCTGCTTCCTCCCCTGAGGCTGGGCGGATGACCTCTTCACAGTATCCCTGTGTCCGGGAGTACAAGTATATATAAGAAGCTCACCTTGCCACAGCAGTGTTTAGCTGTCAATCTGGATTAGTCTGTGCAGAAAGTCACTGGGACTGAGACAGCCTCGGAGCCTCCTCTGCAGGACCGCACCTCCGAGGCTTTAGGGCCCAACCGCAACAAGCCTGCGGAGAGGCTTCACACACACCTCTTGCCGGCCGTGTTGCTTGGAGCCTGAAGGCCAGTGCGTTCACCTGGTTCTCAGAGCTTGGGCTCTGAGGCACGGGAGGCCCACTTATATAGGGCACCACCGCCCCGCCCCACGCTCCGCCCCGCCCCACATCCACGGACTACCTGCACCTCTCGGAGGCAGCCGGGCAGGAGCAGAGAGAAAGCGCCGTTTCACACTGCCATGCGGAATTCATGGTATGCAAGCGTTTCTCTCGTCAGCCAGGCTGCCTCACCGAGGCCTTACGGCTCAGTGGCTACACAAGCGAGCAGCTGACGCTCAGCAGGAGGGAGCCGTACACTGCAGACTTCATTCGAGGCGCTTAGAGGGCAGACGCACAGCACAGGCACGGAAAACACTTGGCAAGCACAGTCTCTGCAGCCACTCCAACACCTTGAATGATTTCTGTAATGAGGCGTCCTGCACTGCTCTCTTTCTCCCACGTTACCTGAATCCAGTGCCGACTTGCCTCTGCTCTCTCATTTCACAGCATCTTCTTCTACACCTTCCCGTGTGCCTAGTGCCAAATTCGTCCTAGTCGAAGTCTGCCAGGTAGAGGGCGAACAGAGAGGACAGCCTTCTACTGGAATGTTTACTTAGATTTCCGTATCACAGAGGAGGAGGTTGCACGCAAGGGGTAGCAGCGTGGTCTTCTCTCAACTGAGGGTCTCCTCAGTGACCTGTGGAATGCGTCCCAAGCAGTGTCTGGCGTAAGGCCCTCCCGCAGCAGTTCCTGACACTTGACTACAAAGACATCTTCAGGGCACTTCGAATACTCACCGGGACGAGGCAGCTCCGTGCTTCCTCTACCATCACGGTCAGTATACGATGCCCTCTCGCAGGACTACAAACCTATGGAGAAAACAAGCCCAGCACGAGAGGCTTTCTTCAGGGTGCTTGAATGCGCAAGTCTCAGGACTGCCAGTAAGCATTTAGCCTGAGAAACCCAGCAAAGGGTCGGTTTCTCCCCGCAGATCGCAGAGGTATGCTGCCCATGGTTAGTTCAGGTGGACAGACCTCCGGCCCCGAGCAGAGCTCTGTGCTCATGAACGGATGACCAGCTTGTAAGGAGCCCCGAAAGCAACTGCCCCCACATACAGCTCACGTCCTATTCACGGCGCACGCATCTCTTGGACGTCAAGCGCATTCACAGAGGACACGCCGCACACCTAGGTTTTTGCCATCCCGCTCTGCGTGAGGGAGCAGAAAGCAACCGAAAGGCTTAGGTCGTGAAGTTAGAGCTTGTGTACCCCGGAGAAGTTTCCGTTGCAGGTCTAAGTTCACCTTCACTAGCCCTAAAGAGCAGCGTACCTGACAGAGGCTCCCGGTGCTGCCTGCTTCAGGCCCTTCGAGCAGAACGCCCAGCCGTCCTGCTTCCAACGCTGTGCCGAAAGCAACTCGCTCTGCTTCCTCCCCTGAGGCTGGGCTGAAGACCTCTTCACACTCTCCCTGTGTCGGGGAGTACAAGTATATATAAGCAGCTCACCTTGCCACAGCAGTGTGTAGCTGTCAATCTGGATTTGTCTGAGCAGCAAGTCACTGGGGCTGAAACAGCCTCGGAGCCTCCTCTGCAGGACCGCACCTCCGAGGCTATAGGGCCCAACCGCAGCAAGCCTGCGGAGAGGCTTCACACACACCTCTTGCCGGCCGTGTTGCTTGGGGCCTGAAGGCCAGTGCGTGCACCTGGTTCTCAGAGCTTGGGCTCTGAATCACGGGAGGCCGACTTATATAGGGCACCACCGCCCCGACCCACGCTCCGCACAGCCCCACATCCACGGTCTACCTGCACCTCTCGGAGGCAGCCGGGCAGGAGCAGAGATAAAGCGCCTTTTCGCACTGCCACGCGGAATTCATGGTATGCAAGCGTTTCTCTCGACAGCCAGGCAGCCTCACCGAGGCCTTACGGCTCAGTGGCTACACAAGCGAGCAGCTGACGCTCAGCAGGAGGGAGCCGTACACTGCAGACTTCATTCGAGGCGCTTAGAGGGCAGACGCACAGCACAGCACAGGCACGGAAAACACTAGGCAAGCTCAGTCTCCGCATCCACTCCGACACCTTGAATGATTCCTGTAATGAGGCGTCCTGCACTGCTCTCTTTCTCCCACGTTACCTGAATCCAGTGTCGACTTGCCTCTGCTCTCTCATTTCACAGCATCTTCTTCTACACCTTCCCGTGTGCCTAGTGCCAAATTCGTCCTAGTCGAAGTCTGCCAGGTAGAGGGCGAACAGAGAGGACAGCCTTCTACTGGAATGTTTACTTAGATCTCCGTATCACAGAGGAGGAGTTTGCACGCAAGGGGTAGCAGCGTGGTCCTCTCTCAACGAGGGTCTCCTCAGTGACCAATGGAATGCGTCCCAAGCAGTGTCTGGCGTAAGGCCCTCCCGCAGCAGTTCCTGAGTCTTGACTGCAAAGGCATATTCAGGGCACTTCGATTACTCACCGGGACGAGGCACCTCCGTGCGTCCTCTTCCATCACCCTCAGTATACGATGCCCTCCCGCAGGACTACAAACCTATGGAGAAAACAAGCCCAGCACGAGAGGCTTTCTTCAGTGTGCCTGAATGCGCAAGTCTCAGGACTGCCCGTAAGTATTTAGCCTGAGAATTCCAGCAAAGCTTGGGTTTCTCCCCGCACATCGCAGAGGTATGCTGCCCATGGTTAGTTCAGGTGGACAGACCTCCGGCCCCGAGCAGAGCTCTGTGCTCATGAACGGATGATCAGCTTGTAAGGAGCCCCGAAAGCATCTGCCCCCACATACAGCTGCACGTCCTATTCACCGCGCACGCATCTCTTGGACGTCAAGCGCATTCACAGAGGACACCCCGCACACCTAGGTTTTTGCCATCCCGCTCTGCGTGAGGGAGCAGAAAGCAACCGAAAGGCTTAGGTCGTGAAGTTAGAGCTTGTGTACCGCGGAGCAGTTTCCGTTGCAGGTCTGAGTTCACCTTCACTAGCCCTAAAGAGCAGCGTACCTGACAGAGGCTCCCGGTGCTGCCTGCTTCAGGCCCGTCGAGCAGAACGCCCAGCCGTCCTGCTTCCAACGCTGTGCCGAAAGCAACTCGCTCTGCTTCCTCCCCTGAGGCTGGGCGGATGACCTCTTCACAGTATCCCTGTGTCCGGGAGTACAAGTATATATAAGAAGCTCACCTTGCCACAGCAGTGTTTAGCTGTCAATCTGGATTAGTCTGTGCAGAAAGTCACTGGGACTGAGACAGCCTCGGAGCCTCCTCTGCAGGACCGCACCTCCGAGGCTTTAGGGCCCAACCGCAACAAGCCTGCGGAGAGGCTTCACACACACCTCTTGCCGGCCGTGTTGCTTGGAGCCTGAAGGCCAGTGCGTTCACCTGGTTCTCAGAGCTTGGGCTCTGAGGCACGGGAGGCCCACTTATATAGGGCACCACCGCCCCGCCCCACGCTCCGCCCCGCCCCACATCCACGGACTACCTGCACCTCTCGGAGGCAGCCGGGCAGGAGCAGAGAGAAAGCGCCGTTTCACACTGCCATGCGCAATTCATGGTATGCAAGCGTTTCTCTCGTCAGCCAGGCTGCCTCACCGAGGCCTTACGGCTCAGTGGCTACACAAGCGAGCAGCTGACGCTCAGCAGGAGGGAGCCGTACACTGCAGACTTCATTCGAGGCGCTTAGAGGGCAGACGCACAGCACAGGCACGGAAAACACTTGGCAAGCACAGTCTCTGCAGCCACTCCAACACCTTGAATGATTTCTGTAATGAGGCGTCCTGCACTGCTCTCTTTCTCCCACGTTACCTGAATCCAGTGCCGACTTGCCTCTGCTCTCTCATTTCACAGCATCTTCTTCTACACCTTCCCGTGTGCCTAGTGCCAAATTCGTCCTAGTCGAAGTCTGCCAGGTAGAGGGCGAACAGAGAGGACAGCCTTCTACTGGAATGTTTACTTAGATTTCCGTATCACAGAGGAGGAGGTTGCACGCAAGGGGTAGCAGCGTGGTCTTCTCTCAACTGAGGGTCTCCTCAGTGACCTGTGGAATGCGTCCCAAGCAGTGTCTGGCGTAAGGCCCTCCCGCAGCAGTTCCTGACACTTGACTACAAAGACATCTTCAGGGCACTTCGAATACTCACCGGGACGAGGCAGCTCCGTGCTTCCTCTACCATCACGGTCAGTATACGATGCCCTCTCGCAGGACTACAAACCTATGGAGAAAACAAGCCCAGCACGAGAGGCTTTCTTCAGGGTGCTTGAATGCGCAAGTCTCAGGACTGCCAGTAAGCATTTAGCCTGAGAAACCCAGCAAAGGGTCGGTTTCTCCCCGCAGATCGCAGAGGTATGCTGCCCATGGTTAGTTCAGGTGGACAGACCTCCGGCCCCGAGCAGAGCTCTGTGCTCATGAACGGATGACCAGCTTGTAAGGAGCCCCGAAAGCAACTGCCCCCACATACAGCTCACGTCCTATTCACGGCGCACGCATCTCTTGGACGTCAAGCGCATTCACAGAGGACACGCCGCACACCTAGGTTTTTGCCATCCCGCTCTGCGTGAGGGAGCAGAAAGCAACCGAAAGGCTTAGGTCGTGAAGTTAGAGCTTGTGTACCCCGGAGAAGTTTCCGTTGCAGGTCTAAGTTCACCTTCACTAGCCCTAAAGAGCAGCGTACCTGACAGAGGCTCCCGGTGCTGCCTGCTTCAGGCCCTTCGAGCAGAACGCCCAGCCGTCCTGCTTCCAACGCTGTGCCGAAAGCAACTCGCTCTGCTTCCTCCCCTGAGGCTGGGCTGAAGACCTCTTCACACTCTCCCTGTGTCGGGGAGTACAAGTATATATAAGCAGCTCACCTTGCCACAGCAGTGTGTAGCTGTCAATCTGGATTTGTCTGAGCAGCAAGTCACTGGGGCTGAAACAGCCTCGGAGCCTCCTCTGCAGGACCGCACCTCCGAGGCTATAGGGCCCAACCGCAGCAAGCCTGCGGAGAGGCTTCACACACACCTCTTGCCGGCCGTGTTGCTTGGGGCCTGAAGGCCAGTGCGTGCACCTGGTTCTCAGAGCTTGGGCTCTGAATCACGGGAGGCCGACTTATATAGGGCACCACCGCCCCGACCCACGCTCCGCACAGCCCCACATCCACGGTCTACCTGCACCTCTCGGAGGCAGCCGGGCAGGAGCAGAGATAAAGCGCCTTTTCGCACTGCCACGCGGAATTCATGGTATGCAAGCGTTTCTCTCGTCAGCCAGGCAGCCTCACCGAGGCCTTACGGCTCAGTGGCTACACAAGCGAGCAGCTGACGCTCAGCAGGAGGGAGCCGTACACTGCAGACTTCATTCGAGGCGCTTAGAGGGCAGACGCACAGCACAGCACAGGCACGGAAAACACTAGGCAAGCTCAGTCTCCGCATCCACTCCGACACCTTGAATGATTCCTGTAATGAGGCGTCCTGCACTGCTCTCTTTCTCCCACGTTACCTGAATCCAGTGTCGACTTGCCTCTGCTCTCTCATTTCACAGCATCTTCTTCTACACCTTCCCGTGTGCCTAGTGCCAAATTCGTCCTAGTCGAAGTCTGCCAGGTAGAGGGCGAACAGAGAGGACAGCCTTCTACTGGAATGTTTACTTAGATCTCCGTATCACAGAGGAGGAGTTTGCACGCAAGGGGTAGCAGCGTGGTCCTCTCTCAACGAGGGTCTCCTCAGTGACCAATGGAATGCGTCCCAAGCAGTGTCTGGCGTAAGGCCCTCCCGCAGCAGTTCCTGAGTCTTGACTGCAAAGGCATATTCAGGGCACTTCGATTACTCACCGGGACGAGGCACCTCCGTGCGTCCTCTTCCATCACCCTCAGTATACGATGCCCTCCCGCAGGACTACAAACCTATGGAGAAAACAAGCCCAGCACGAGAGGCTTTCTTCAGTGTGCCTGAATGCGCAAGTCTCAGGACTGCCCGTAAGTATTTAGCCTGAGAATTCCAGCAAAGCTTGGGTTTCTCCCCGCACATCGCAGAGGTATGCTGCCCATGGTTAGTTCAGGTGGACAGACCTCCGGCCCCGAGCAGAGCTCTGTGCTCATGAACGGATGATCAGCTTGTAAGGAGCCCCGAAAGCATCTGCCCCCACATACAGCTGCACGTCCTATTCACCGCGCACGCATCTCTTGGACGTCAAGCGCATTCACAGAGGACACCCCGCACACCTAGGTTTTTGCCATCCCGCTCTGCGTGAGGGAGCAGAAAGCAACCGAAAGGCTTAGGTCGTGAAGTTAGAGCTTGTGTACCGCGGAGCAGTTTCCGTTGCAGGTCTGAGTTCACCTTCACTAGCCCTAAAGAGCAGCGTACCTGACAGAGGCTCCCGGTGCTGCCTGCTTCAGGCCCGTCGAGCAGAACGCCCAGCCGTCCTGCTTCCAACGCTGTGCCGAAAGCAACTCGCTCTGCTTCCTCCCCTGAGGCTGGGCGGATGACCTCTTCACAGTATCCCTGTGTCCGGGAGTACAAGTATATATAAGAAGCTCACCTTGCCACAGCAGTGTTTAGCTGTCAATCTGGATTAGTCTGTGCAGAAAGTCACTGGGACTGAGACAGCCTCGGAGCCTCCTCTGCAGGACCGCACCTCCGAGGCTTTAGGGCCCAACCGCAACAAGCCTGCGGAGAGGCTTCACACACACCTCTTGCCGGCCGTGTTGCTTGGAGCCTGAAGGCCAGTGCGTTCACCTGGTTCTCAGAGCTTGGGCTCTGAGGCACGGGAGGCCCACTTATATAGGGCACCACCGCCCCGCCCCACGCTCCGCCCCGCCCCACATCCACGGACTACCTGCACCTCTCGGAGGCAGCCGGGCAGGAGCAGAGAGAAAGCGCCGTTTCACACTGCCATGCGGAATTCATGGTATGCAAGCGTTTCTCTCGTCAGCCAGGCTGCCTCACCGAGGCCTTACGGCTCAGTGGCTACACAAGCGAGCAGCTGACGCTCAGCAGGAGGGAGCCGTACACTGCAGACTTCATTCGAGGCGCTTAGAGGGCAGACGCACAGCACAGGCACGGAAAACACTTGGCAAGCACAGTCTCTGCAGCCACTCCAACACCTTGAATGATTTCTGTAATGAGGCGTCCTGCACTGCTCTCTTTCTCCCACGTTACCTGAATCCAGTGCCGACTTGCCTCTGCTCTCTCATTTCACAGCATCTTCTTCTACACCTTCCCGTGTGCCTAGTGCCAAATTCGTCCTAGTCGAAGTCTGCCAGGTAGAGGGCGAACAGAGAGGACAGCCTTCTACTGGAATGTTTACTTAGATTTCCGTATCACAGAGGAGGAGGTTGCACGCAAGGGGTAGCAGCGTGGTCTTCTCTCAACTGAGGGTCTCCTCAGTGACCTGTGGAATGCGTCCCAAGCAGTGTCTGGCGTAAGGCCCTCCCGCAGCAGTTCCTGACACTTGACTACAAAGACATCTTCAGGGCACTTCGAATACTCACCGGGACGAGGCAGCTCCGTGCTTCCTCTACCATCACGGTCAGTATACGATGCCCTCTCGCAGGACTACAAACCTATGGAGAAAACAAGCCCAGCACGAGAGGCTTTCTTCAGGGTGCTTGAATGCGCAAGTCTCAGGACTGCCAGTAAGCATTTAGCCTGAGAAACCCAGCAAAGGGTCGGTTTCTCCCCGCAGATCGCAGAGGTATGCTGCCCATGGTTAGTTCAGGTGGACAGACCTCCGGCCCCGAGCAGAGCTCTGTGCTCATGAACGGATGACCAGCTTGTAAGGAGCCCCGAAAGCAACTGCCCGCACATACAGCTCACGTCCTATTCACGGCGCACGCATCTCTTGGACGTCAAGCGCATTCACAGAGGACACGCCGCACACCTAGGTTTTTGCCATCCCGCTCTGCGTGAGGGAGCAGAAAGCAACCGAAAGGCTTAGGTCGTGAAGTTAGAGCTTGTGTACCCCGGAGAAGTTTCCGTTGCAGGTCTAAGTTCACCTTCACTAGCCCTAAAGAGCAGCGTACCTGACAGAGGCTCCCGGTGCTGCCTGCTTCAGGCCCTTCGAGCAGAACGCCCAGCCGTCCTGCTTCCAACGCTGTGCCGAAAGCAACTCGCTCTGCTTCCTCCCCTGAGGCTGGGCTGAAGACCTCTTCACACTCTCCCTGTGTCGGGGAGTACAAGTATATATAAGCAGCTCACCTTGCCACAGCAGTGTGTAGCTGTCAATCTGGATTTGTCTGAGCAGCAAGTCACTGGGGCTGAAACAGCCTCGGAGCCTCCTCTGCAGGACCGCACCTCCGAGGCTATAGGGCCCAACCGCAGCAAGCCTGCGGAGAGGCTTCACACACACCTCTTGCCGGCCGTGTTGCTTGGGGCCTGAAGGCCAGTGCGTGCACCTGGTTCTCAGAGCTTGGGCTCTGAATCACGGGAGGCCGACTTATATAGGGCACCACCGCCCCGACCCACGCTCCGCACAGCCCCACATCCACGGTCTACCTGCACCTCTCGGAGGCAGCCGGGCAGGAGCAGAGATAAAGCGCCTTTTCGCACTGCCACGCGGAATTCATGGTATGCAAGCGTTTCTCTCGTCAGCCAGGCAGCCTCACCGAGGCCTTACGGCTCAGTGGCTACACAAGCGAGCAGCTGACGCTCAGCAGGAGGGAGCCGTACACTGCAGACTTCATTCGAGGCGCTTAGAGGGCAGACGCACAGCACAGCACAGGCACGGAAAACACTAGGCAAGCTCAGTCTCCGCATCCACTCCGACACCTTGAATGATTCCTGTAATGAGGCGTCCTGCACTGCTCTCTTTCTCCCACGTTACCTGAATCCAGTGTCGACTTGCCTCTGCTCTCTCATTTCACAGCATCTTCTTCTACACCTTCCCGTGTGCCTAGTGCCAAATTCGTCCTAGTCGAAGTCTGCCAGGTAGAGGGCGAACAGAGAGGACAGCCTTCTACTGGAATGTTTACTTAGATCTCCGTATCACAGAGGAGGAGTTTGCACGCAAGGGGTAGCAGCGTGGTCCTCTCTCAACGAGGGTCTCCTCAGTGACCAATGGAATGCGTCCCAAGCAGTGTCTGGCGTAAGGCCCTCCCGCAGCAGTTCCTGAGTCTTGACTGCAAAGGCATATTCAGGGCACTTCGATTACTCACCGGGACGAGGCACCTCCGTGCGTCCTCTTCCATCACCCTCAGTATACGATGCCCTCCCGCAGGACTACAAACCTATGGAGAAAACAAGCCCAGCACGAGAGGCTTTCTTCAGTGTGCCTGAATGCGCAAGTCTCAGGACTGCCCGTAAGTATTTAGCCTGAGAATTCCAGCAAAGCTTGGGTTTCTCCCCGCACATCGCAGAGGTATGCTGCCCATGGTTAGTTCAGGTGGACAGACCTCCGGCCCCGAGCAGAGCTCTGTGCTCATGAACGGATGATCAGCTTGTAAGGAGCCCCGAAAGCATCTGCCCCCACATACAGCTGCACGTCCTATTCACCGCGCACGCATCTCTTGGACGTCAAGCGCATTCACAGAGGACACCCCGCACACCTAGGTTTTTGCCATCCCGCTCTGCGTGAGGGAGCAGAAAGCAACCGAAAGGCTTAGTTCGTGAAGTTAGAGCTTGTGTACCGCGGAGCAGTTTCCGTTGCAGGTCTGAGTTCACCTTCACTAGCCCTAAAGAGCAGCGTACCTGACAGAGGCTCCCGGTGCTGCCTGCTTCAGGCCCGTCGAGCAGAACGCCCAGCCGTCCTGCTTCCAACGCTGTGCCAAAAGCAACTCGCTCTGCTTCCTCCCCTGAGGCTGGGCGGATGACCTCTTCACAGTATCCCTGTGTCCGGGAGTACAAGTATATATAAGAAGCTCACCTTGCCACAGCAGTGTTTAGCTGTCAATCTGGATTAGTCTGTGCAGAAAGTCACTGGGACTGAGACAGCCTCGGAGCCTCCTCTGCAGGACCGCACCTCCGAGGCTTTAGGGCCCAACCGCAACAAGCCTGCGGAGAGGCTTCACACACACCTCTTGCCGGCCGTGTTGCTTGGAGCCTGAAGGCCAGTGCGTTCACCTGGTTCTCAGAGCTTGGGCTCTGAGGCACGGGAGGCCCACTTATATAGGGCACCACCGCCCCGCCCCACGCTCCGCCCCGCCCCACATCCACGGACTACCTGCACCTCTCGGAGGCAGCCGGGCAGGAGCAGAGAGAAAGCGCCGTTTCACACTGCCATGCGCAATTCATGGTATGCAAGCGTTTCTCTCGTCAGCCAGGCTGCCTCACCGAGGCCTTACGGCTCAGTGGCTACACAAGCGAGCAGCTGACGCTCAGCAGGAGGGAGCCGTACACTGCAGACTTCATTCGAGGCGCTTAGAGGGCAGACGCACAGCACAGGCACGGAAAACACTTGGCAAGCACAGTCTCTGCAGCCACTCCAACACCTTGAATGATTTCTGTAATGAGGCGTCCTGCACTGCTCTCTTTCTCCCACGTTACCTGAATCCAGTGCCGACTTGCCTCTGCTCTCTCATTTCACAGCATCTTCTTCTACACCTTCCCGTGTGCCTAGTGCCAAATTCGTCCTAGTCGAAGTCTGCCAGGTAGAGGGCGAACAGAGAGGACAGCCTTCTACTGGAATGTTTACTTAGATTTCCGTATCACAGAGGAGGAGGTTGCACGCAAGGGGTAGCAGCGTGGTCTTCTCTCAACTGAGGGTCTCCTCAGTGACCTGTGGAATGCGTCCCAAGCAGTGTCTGGCGTAAGGCCCTCCCGCAGCAGTTCCTGACACTTGACTACAAAGACATCTTCAGGGCACTTCGAATACTCACCGGGACGAGGCAGCTCCGTGCTTCCTCTACCATCACGGTCAGTATACGATGCCCTCTCGCAGGACTACAAACCTATGGAGAAAACAAGCCCAGCACGAGAGGCTTTCTTCAGGGTGCTTGAATGCGCAAGTCTCAGGACTGCCAGTAAGCATTTAGCCTGAGAAACCCAGCAAAGGGTCGGTTTCTCCCCGCAGATCGCAGAGGTATGCTGCCCATGGTTAGTTCAGGTGGACAGACCTCCGGCCCCGAGCAGAGCTCTGTGCTCATGAACGGATGACCAGCTTGTAAGGAGCCCCGAAAGCAACTGCCCCCACATACAGCTCACGTCCTATTCACGGCGCACGCATCTCTTGGACGTCAAGCGCATTCACAGAGGACACGCCGCACACCTAGGTTTTTGCCATCCCGCTCTGCGTGAGGGAGCAGAAAGCAACCGAAAGGCTTAGGTCGTGAAGTTAGAGCTTGTGTACCCCGGAGAAGTTTCCGTTGCAGGTCTAAGTTCACCTTCACTAGCCCTAAAGAGCAGCGTACCTGACAGAGGCTCCCGGTGCTGGCTGCTTGAGGGCCTTCGAGCAGAACGCCCACCCGTCCTGCTTCCAACGCTGTGCCGAAAACAACTCGCTCTGCTTCCTCCCCTGAGGCTGGGCTGAAGACCTCTTCACACTCTCCTTGTGTCGGGGAGTACAAGTATATATAAGCAGCTCACCTTGCCACAGCAGTGTGTAGCTGTCAATCTGGATTTGTCTGAGCAGCAAGTCACTGGGGCTGAAACAGCCTCGGAGCCTCCTCTGCAGGACCGCACCTCCGAGGCTATAGGGCCCAACCGCAGCAAGCCTGCGGAGAGGCTTCACACACACCTCTTGCCGGCCGTGTTGCTTGGGGCCTGAAGGCCAGTGCGTGCACCTGGTTCTCAGAGCTTGGGCTCTGAATCACGGGAGGCCGACTTATATAGGGCACCACCGCCCCGACCCACGCTCCGCACAGCCCCACATCCACGGTCTACCTGCACCTCTCGGAGGCAGCCGGGCAGGAGCAGAGATAAAGCGCCTTTTCGCACTGCCACGCGGAATTCATGGTATGCAAGCGTTTCTCTCGTCAGCCAGGCAGCCTCACCGAGGCCTTACGGCTCAGTGGCTACACAAGCGAGCAGCTGACGCTCAGCAGGAGGGAGCCGTACACTGCAGACTTCATTCGAGGCGCTTAGAGGGCAGACGCACAGCACAGCACAGGCACGGAAAACACTAGGCAAGCTCAGTCTCCGCATCCACTCCGACACCTTGAATGATTCCTGTAATGAGGCGTCCTGCACTGCTCTCTTTCTCCCACGTTACCTGAATCCAGTGTCGACTTGCCTCTGCTCTCTCATTTCACAGCATCTTCTTCTACACCTTCCCGTGTGCCTAGTGCCAAATTCGTCCTAGTCGAAGTCTGCCAGGTAGAGGGCGAACAGAGAGGACAGCCTTCTACTGGAATGTTTACTTAGATCTCCGTATCACAGAGGAGGAGTTTGCACGCAAGGGGTAGCAGCGTGGTCCTCTCTCAACGAGGGTCTCCTCAGTGACCAATGGAATGCGTCCCAAGCAGTGTCTGGCGTAAGGCCCTCCCGCAGCAGTTCCTGAGTCTTGACTGCAAAGGCATATTCAGGGCACTTCGATTACTCACCGGGACGAGGCACCTCCGTGCGTCCTCTTCCATCACCCTCAGTATACGATGCCCTCCCGCAGGACTACAAACCTATGGAGAAAACAAGCCCAGCACGAGAGGCTTTCTTCAGTGTGCCTGAATGCGCAAGTCTCAGGACTGCCCGTAAGTATTTAGCCTGAGAATTCCAGCAAAGCTTGGGTTTCTCCCCGCACATCGCAGAGGTATGCTGCCCATGGTTAGTTCAGGTGGACAGACCTCCGGCCCCGAGCAGAGCTCTGTGCTCATGAACGGATGATCAGCTTGTAAGGAGCCCCGAAAGCATCTGCCCCCACATACAGCTGCACGTCCTATTCACCGCGCACGCATCTCTTGGACGTCAAGCGCATTCACAGAGGACACCCCGCACACCTAGGTTTTTGCCATCCCGCTCTGCGTGAGGGAGCAGAAAGCAACCGAAAGGCTTAGGTCGTGAAGTTAGAGCTTGTGTACCGCGGAGCAGTTTCCGTTGCAGGTCTGAGTTCACCTTCACTAGCCCTAAAGAGCAGCGTACCTGACAGAGGCTCCCGGTGCTGCCTGCTTCAGGCCCGTCGAGCAGAACGCCCAGCCGTCCTGCTTCCAACGCTGTGCCGAAAGCAACTCGCTCTGCTTCCTCCCCTGAGGCTGGGCGGATGACCTCTTCACAGTATCCCTGTGTCCGGGAGTACAAGTATATATAAGAAGCTCACCTTGCCACAGCAGTGTTTAGCTGTCAATCTGGATTAGTCTGTGCAGAAAGTCACTGGGACTGAGACAGCCTCGGAGCCTCCTCTGCAGGACCGCACCTCCGAGGCTTTAGGGCCCAACCGCAACAAGCCTGCGGAGAGGCTTCACACACACCTCTTGCCGGCCGTGTTGCTTGGAGCCTGAAGGCCAGTGCGTTCACCTGGTTCTCAGAGCTTGGGCTCTGAGGCACGGGAGGCCCACTTATATAGGGCACCACCGCCCCGCCCCACGCTCCGCCCCGCCCCACATCCACGGACTACCTGCACCTCTCGGAGGCAGCCGGGCAGGAGCAGAGAGAAAGCGCCGTTTCACACTGCCATGCGCAATTCATGGTATGCAAGCGTTTCTCTCGTCAGCCAGGCTGCCTCACCGAGGCCTTACGGCTCAGTGGCTACACAAGCGAGCAGCTGACGCTCAGCAGGAGGGAGCCGTACACTGCAGACTTCATTCGAGGCGCTTAGAGGGCAGACGCACAGCACAGGCACGGAAAACACTTGGCAAGCACAGTCTCTGCAGCCACTCCAACACCTTGAATGATTTCTGTAATGAGGCGTCCTGCACTGCTCTCTTTCTCCCACGTTACCTGAATCCAGTGCCGACTTGCCTCTGCTCTCTCATTTCACAGCATCTTCTTCTACACCTTCCCGTGTGCCTAGTGCCAAATTCGTCCTAGTCGAAGTCTGCCAGGTAGAGGGCGAACAGAGAGGACAGCCTTCTACTGGAATGTTTACTTAGATTTCCGTATCACAGAGGAGGAGGTTGCACGCAAGGGGTAGCAGCGTGGTCTTCTCTCAACTGAGGGTCTCCTCAGTGACCTGTGGAATGCGTCCCAAGCAGTGTCTGGCGTAAGGCCCTCCCGCAGCAGTTCCTGACACTTGACTACAAAGACATCTTCAGGGCACTTCGAATACTCACCGGGACGAGGCAGCTCCGTGCTTCCTCTACCATCACGGTCAGTATACGATGCCCTCTCGCAGGACTACAAACCTATGGAGAAAACAAGCCCAGCACGAGAGGCTTTCTTCAGGGTGCTTGAATGCGCAAGTCTCAGGACTGCCAGTAAGCATTTAGCCTGAGAAACCCAGCAAAGGGTCGGTTTCTCCCCGCAGATCGCAGAGGTATGCTGCCCATGGTTAGTTCAGGTGGACAGACCTCCGGCCCCGAGCAGAGCTCTGTGCTCATGAACGGATGACCAGCTTGTAAGGAGCCCCGAAAGCAACTGCCCCCACATACAGCTCACGTCCTATTCACGGCGCACGCATCTCTTGGACGTCAAGCGCATTCACAGAGGACACGCCGCACACCTAGGTTTTTGCCATCCCGCTCTGCGTGAGGGAGCAGAAAGCAACCGAAAGGCTTAGGTCGTGAAATTAGAGCTTGTGTACCCCGGAGAAGTTTCCGTTGCAGGTCTAAGTTCACCTTCACTAGCCCTAAAGAGCAGCGTACCTGACAGAGGCTCCCGGTGCTGCCTGCTTCAGGCCCTTCGAGCAGAACGCCCAGCCGTCCTGCTTCCAACGCTGTGCCGAAAGCAACTCGCTCTGCTTCCTCCCCTGAGGCTGGGCTGAAGACCTCTTCACACTCTCCCTGTGTCGGGGAGTACAAGTATATATAAGCAGCTCACCTTGCCACAGCAGTGTGTAGCTGTCAATCTGGATTTGTCTGAGCAGCAAGTCACTGGGGCTGAAACAGCCTCGGAGCCTCCTCTGCAGGACCGCACCTCCGAGGCTATAGGGCCCAACCGCAGCAAGCCTGCGGAGAGGCTTCACACACACCTCTTGCCGGCCGTGTTGCTTGGGGCCTGAAGGCCAGTGCGTGCACCTGGTTCTCAGAGCTTGGGCTCTGAATCACGGGAGGCCGACTTATATAGGGCACCACCGCCCCGACCCACGCTCCGCACAGCCCCACATCCACGGTCTACCTGCACCTCTCGGAGGCAGCCGGGCAGGAGCAGAGATAAAGCGCCTTTTCGCACTGCCACGCGGAATTCATGGTATGCAAGCGTTTCTCTCGTCAGCCAGGCAGCCTCACCGAGGCCTTACGGCTCAGTGGCTACACAAGCGAGCAGCTGACGCTCAGCAGGAGGGAGCCGTACACTGCAGACTTCATTCGAGGCGCTTAGAGGGCAGACGCACAGCACAGCACAGGCACGGAAAACACTAGGCAAGCTCAGTCTCCGCATCCACTCCGACACCTTGAATGATTCCTGTAATGAGGCGTCCTGCACTGCTCTCTTTCTCCCACGTTACCTGAATCCAGTGTCGACTTGCCTCTGCTCTCTCATTTCACAGCATCTTCTTCTACACCTTCCCGTGTGCCTAGTGCCAAATTCGTCCTAGTCGAAGTCTGCCAGGTAGAGGGCGAACAGAGAGGACAGCCTTCTACTGGAATGTTTACTTAGATCTCCGTATCACAGAGGAGGAGTTTGCACGCAAGGGGTAGCAGCGTGGTCCTCTCTCAACGAGGGTCTCCTCAGTGACCAATGGAATGCGTCCCAAGCAGTGTCTGGCGTAAGGCCCTCCCGCAGCAGTTCCTGAGTCTTGACTGCAAAGGCATATTCAGGGCACTTCGATTACTCACCGGGACGAGGCACCTCCGTGCGTCCTCTTCCATCACCCTCAGTATACGATGCCCTCCCGCAGGACTACAAACCTATGGAGAAAACAAGCCCAGCACGAGAGGCTTTCTTCAGTGTGCCTGAATGCGCAAGTCTCAGGACTGCCCGTAAGTATTTAGCCTGAGAATTCCAGCAAAGCTTGGGTTTCTCCCCGCACATCGCAGAGGTATGCTGCCCATGGTTAGTTCAGGTGGACAGACCTCCGGCCCCGAGCAGAGCTCTGTGCTCATGAACGGATGATCAGCTTGTAAGGAGCCCCGAAAGCATCTGCCCCCACATACAGCTGCACGTCCTATTCACCGCGCACGCATCTCTTGGACGTCAAGCGCATTCACAGAGGACACCCCGCACACCTAGGTTTTTGCCATCCCGCTCTGCGTGAGGGAGCAGAAAGCAACCGAAAGGCTTAGGTCGTGAAGTTAGAGCTTGTGTACCGCGGAGCAGTTTCCGTTGCAGGTCTGAGTTCACCTTCACTAGCCCTAAAGAGCAGCGTACCTGACAGAGGCTCCCGGTGCTGCCTGCTTCAGGCCCGTCGAGCACAACGCCCAGCCGTCCTGCTTCCAACGCTGTGCCAAAAGCAACTCGCTCTGCTTCCTCCCCTGAGGCTGGGCGGATGACCTCTTCACAGTATCCCTGTGTCCGGGAGTACAAGTATATATAAGAAGCTCACCTTGCCACAGCAGTGTTTAGCTGTCAATCTGGATTAGTCTGTGCAGAAAGTCACTGGGACTGAGACAGCCTCGGAGCCTCCTCTGCAGGACCGCACCTCCGAGGCTTTAGGGCCCAACCGCAACAAGCCTGCGGAGAGGCTTCACACACACCTCTTGCCGGCCGTGTTGCTTGGAGCCTGAAGGCCAGTGCGTTCACCTGGTTCTCAGAGCTTGGGCTCTGAGGCACGGGAGGCCCACTTATATAGGGCACCACCGCCCCGCCCCACGCTCCGCCCCGCCCCACATCCACGGACTACCTGCACCTCTCGGAGGCAGCCGGGCAGGAGCAGAGAGAAAGCGCCGTTTCACACTGCCATGCGGAATTCATGGTATGCAAGCGTTTCTCTCGTCAGCCAGGCTGCCTCACCGAGGCCTTACGGCTCAGTGGCTACACAAGCGAGCAGCTGACGCTCAGCAGGAGGGAGCCGTACACTGCAGACTTCATTCGAGGCGCTTAGAGGGCAGACGCACAGCACAGGCACGGAAAACACTTGGCAAGCACAGTCTCTGCAGCCACTCCAACACCTTGAATGATTTCTGTAATGAGGCGTCCTGCACTGCTCTCTTTCTCCCACGTTACCTGAATCCAGTGCCGACTTGCCTCTGCTCTCTCATTTCACAGCATCTTCTTCTACACCTTCCCGTGTGCCTAGTGCCAAATTCGTCCTAGTCGAAGTCTGCCAGGTAGAGGGCGAACAGAGAGGACAGCCTTCTACTGGAATGTTTACTTAGATTTCCGTATCACAGAGGAGGAGGTTGCACGCAAGGGGTAGCAGCGTGGTCTTCTCTCAACGAGGGTCTCCTCAGTGACCTGTGGAATGCGTCCCAAGCAGTGTCTGGCGTAAGGCCCTCCCGCAGCAGTTCCTGACACTTG